>NW_016803499.1:3788799-3811655 GCF_001698545.2 Rhinopithecus bieti | reverse complement strand
AAAAAAAAAAAAAAAAAAAAAAGCAGCACTGAAAAGAAAATACACATGTGATCAAGTCACAGAATAAACATTAGGTAGCTGGGCACAGTGGTTCATGCCTGTAGTGATAGCTACTCAGGAAACCAAGGCAGAAGGATTGCTTGAGCCCTGGAGTTCGAGACCAGCCTGGGCAACATAGCAAGACCCCATCTCCAAAATAAGACTAAACACCACGCACACAACCTCTCCTACCTCCCTAGCCTCCTCCTTTGCCACTGCCACATATGTCATCACAAACCCTCCCTTGGTCTGGCACAGGGCAAAGGGAAGAGTAGAGACTAGAGCAAGGTGGAAGAGCCCACACAGTGGCCAAGACGGGAACTGGAGGCCAAGGGCTGTGTCTCCCGCTGAGCGGGCCACTTGCTCTATTGTCTTTAAGTGGTTAAGTGACTGGGTAGGGGCAAACGGGGGAATTCTGATTAGACACGGGACAATGTCATGAGAAGCAGACTGGGAAAAAAAAAAAAAGAAACTGGACAAGGCAGACTAAGCGAGGTGAGGGGGTTCTATATGCTCCCTATCAAGTAACGATAACCAATGTCTACAGCCTCCGCACATGCCGCAGACAGAGCGAGCACGCCCGCTTTGACTGCGCTTTCAGTGATATGCAGGGTGGCCTGTAGCACGGCAACCCACCAAGAACTGGAAAAGGAGAGTATGACTTAGAAGTCTGCCGGCATCAAAGAGATGTTAAGGCAGCCACAACTGAAGGGACCAGTATTCCAAACAAAAGAGAGGCCCGCTGAGGTGAGTCCACCATTCGGAGCCCCCACTCTTTCTGTCAATGCATTTGACAATTTGAAGGATTTGGGGGCAGTACACTGATCAACTGGGAAGAAAGTAGCGGCTAAAGAGCTCTAGAAAGCCCCAAGGGTCTGGGAAGACAAAAAGAAGTACAGGCCTGACAGTCAGCCAGGACTTAAGGGGCCAAGATCCCAGAGAAAAGGGAGACACAGGAAATGAGCCCAACACTCTGCAAACCTGGCTGAGAAGCTGGGCTTTCAGTAGTCTCATGGTGTTAGGGAGACAAAACTTGGGCTCCAGGACACGCCAAGAAAGAGGGGCCCTGGGAAACACTCCAGGGTTTCAGATGGAACCCCCGGATGGTTACACTGGGAGCAGGGGTTTGGGTGAAGGCAGCTCCAACTGAGGCTTACTGACTGAATCCCAGCCTCTGGTCACCCAGGCCCTGCGCTGAGATGATCTGTCCCTACTCTGGGCATGTGCCAGATGACACAGGGAAACTTTCTGAAGGAAGAGAGCATCACCCAGCGCTTCTACAGTTTTTCATACATAATGTCTGACTCAATTAAAAAAACAAAACGGGCCCATCAACAAATGAACCAAGAGAAAAAAGAAAAACAGAAATGGATCCAGAGGTGACCTATATAATAAGAGTTATCCAATGCAAATGTCAACTAGTCAAAAATACTTGACAAAAGAAAGCATTTCACTAGAGAACTAGAATAGTAAAAGGAATGATGCAGACTCTAGAACTGAAAATTATAACTGAAATTAAGAACTCAATCTATGGGCTACACAGCGATAGACACAAATGAAGAGAGGGTGAGTGAGGTGGAAGTTGGGTCAGTAAAAATACCTGGACTTTAGAGTTTGGGCACAATAGCTCACATCTGTCATCCCAGTGCTTTGACATGTAGAGATGGGAGGATCACTTGAGGTCAGGAGTTTAAGATCAGCCTGGGCAAAAGAGCAAGACCCTGCCTCTACAAAAAATTTAAAAATTAGCTGGGCATGGTGGCACATGTTTATAGTCCCAGCTACTCAAAAGGCTAAGGCAAAAGGATTGCATGAGCCCTGGAGTTTGAGGCTGCAGTGAACAGTGATCACATGCACCACTGCACTCCAGCCTCGGCAACAACAGAGTACCTGCCTCTTTTTTTTTTTCTCCCAAGACGGAGTTTCACTCTTGCCACCCAGGCTGGAGTGCAATGGCATGATCTTGGCTCACTGAAACCTCCGCCTCCCAGTTTCAAGCAAGTCTCCTGCCTCAGCCTCCCGAGTAGTTGGGATTACAGGCACCGGCCACGCCCAGCTATTTTTTGTATTTTTAGTAGAGACGGGGTCTCACCATGTTGGCCAGGCTGGTCTCGAACTCCTGACTTCAGGTGATCCACCCACCTTGGCCTCCCAAAGTGCTGGGATTACAGGCGTGAGCCACAGCACCCAGCCACCTGTCTCTCATACACACACACACACACACACACACGATGGCTCATGCCTGTAATCCCGACACACTGGGAGAGTGAGGCGAGTGGATCACCTAAGTCCAGGAGTTTGAGACCAGTCTGTGCAACATGGCAAAACCCCATCTCCACTGAAAATACAGAAATTAGCCAGGTGTGGCGGTGCGCACCTGTAGTCCCTGCTACTCAGGAGCTGAAGTGGGAGGACTGCTTAAGCCCAGAAGGCAGAGGCTGCAGTGAGCTGAGATTGCACCACTACACTCCAGCCTGGGCAACAGAGCGAGACCCTGTCCCAGAAAAATATATATACATATATACATATACACACACACCCCCGCCACACAGGGCAGACACAGTAGCTCACGTCTGTAATCCCCGCAGTTTAGGAGGCCAAGGCAGGAAGACTGTCTGAGCCCAAGAGTTCAAGACCAGCCTGGGCAACAGACAGACCCAGTCTCTAAAAAATAAATAAATAAATATATATATACACATGCACATACATACACACATACATACACACACACACATCTAGACACATACAAAGAAAAGGTCTAGAAAATACAGAAAGGAGCACAAGAGACATGTGGGACATGATAAAAGCCTAAAGTATATCGCACCATTGCACTCCAGCTGGGCAACAAGAGCGAAACTCCATCTCAAAAAAAAAAACAAAGCCTAATGTACACAAAAATGGAGGCCCTCAGAGTGAAGATGAGTGAAAAATAGGAATATTTATAGAGAGAAGAGCCAAAACTTCCAGAATTGATTAGGAACAGCCACCAATACAACAAATGTCAAGTTTTGCTAATGCCTAAAGCAAAGAAAATCTTACAAGCCCCCAGAGGCAGCTTCAAATCCTGGTGGAAGGAAAGAGTAGCTGGTGAGATCTTGCTGTGTGTCTGATTAGTCCCTTCTCCGCCTTGCCTGTTTGAGCTTCAGCAAAATTGAAAATGGCTGGCAGTAAGGCTGGGAAGGACTCCAGAAAGGCCAACAAAGGCAGCTTCCCACTCACAGAGAGCGAATTTGCAGTTCCTGGTGGGCCGTATTCACTGACACCTGAAATCTAGGACAATCAGTCCTGGACATGTGGGCGCAACTGCCGCTGTGAATAGCACAGCCATCCTGGAGTACCTCACTGCGGAGGTACTTGACCTAGCAAGAAATGCATCAAAAGACTTCACAGTACAGTATATTACCCCTCATTACTTGCAACTTGCCATTCGTGGAGATGAAGAATTGGACTCTCTCATCAAGTCTGCAATTGCTGGTGGTGGTGTCATTCCACACATCCACACATCTCTGATTGGGAAGAAAGGACAACAGCAGACTGTCTAAAGGCTGCCTGGATGCCTTATTATCTCAGGACCCTGAACACTCTACCAGCTGTCCAGTGTTGCTGATTCCAGTGAACTGTATCTCTGTGAAAAACACAATTCTGCCTTTCTGTAATTCTACTTGAGCAAGTTGGAAGTTTAATTAGCTTTCCAACCAACAAATTTCTACATTCAAATCTTAACCATATTTGTTACCGCGGCTTCAAAGAAGCTATTGATTCTGAAGTAGTGGGTTTTGATTGAGTTGACTGTTTTCAAAAAACTGTTTGGATTTTAATTGGGATGGAGAGTTATAGTAACAAACATTTGGTTTTGCACAGACATTATTTCCACTCTGGTGGATAAACTCAGAAAAGTCATATCCTCTCCAAAAAATAAAAATAAAAAGCAACCAGAAGGGAAAAAAAAAAGAAGTATTACTTCAAATGGAACAACAATAACACCAAAAGCTGACTTGTCCAGAAAAAGGAAGCGAGCTAAAAAACAATGAATTAGCTGCTACAAAATGGTGCAAGGAAATGACCATGAACCGTAATTCTATACCCAGCAAAATCATTCTTCAAAAGTGAAGGCAAGTTGGGCACAGTGGCTCACACCGGTAATTCCAGCACTTTAGGAGGCTGAGGCAGGCAGCTGCTTGAGCCAAGGAGTTTGACCCCAGCCAGGGCAACATGGTGAAACATCGCCTCTATTAAAAAAAAAAAAAAAGGCCAGGAGTGGTGGTGGCTCACACCTGTAATCCCAGCACTTTGGGAGGCTGAGGTGGGCAGATCACAAGGTCAAGAGATTGAGACCATCCTGGCCAACATGGTGAAACCCCATCTCTACTAAAAATACAAAAATTAGCTGGGCATGGTGGCACGTGCCTGTAGACCCAGCAGAAGAATTGCTTGAACCCGGGGGCGGGCAGAGGCTGCGGTGAGCCAAGATCGCGCCACTGCATTCCAGACTGGCGATGGAGCGAGACTCCATCTTAAATTAAAAAAAAAAAAAAAACTAAAGGTAAAATAGAAAATTTTCAGGCAAATAAAAATGACAATTCATTATCCACAGATATGAACTAAAAGAAATACCTTAGAAAGTTCTTCAGGGAAAAGAAATATAGGCTGGGCGCAGGGGCTCACATCTGTACTCCCAGCACTTTGGAGGCTGAGGCAGGCAGATCACTTGAGGTCAGGAGCTTGAGACCAGCCTGGCCAACATGGTGAAACCCAGTCTCTACTAAAAATACAATAATTAGTCGAATGTGGTGGCACACGCCTGTAGTTCCAGCTACTCAGAAGGTTGAGGCAACAAAATCGCTCAAATACGGGAGACGGAGGTTGCAGTGAGCTGAGATCGTGCTACTGCACTCCAGCCTGGGCAACAGAGTGAGACTCTGTCTCAAAAAAGAAAAAAAGAAAAAAAAACAAACACGAACTGTAATCCCCGGCAGAAACATGAAACAACAATAAAGAATGAAGAGCAAAAAAAAAAATGGTAACTATGAGGATAAATCTAAATAAACATTAACTGTACAAAACAATTATGATACTGCGAAAAGTGTATCTAAAATTAAAATACATAAACTTGTAAGATGCAGCTAAAAGTGTGTAGTGGCTCACACCTGGATCCCACTGTTTTGGGAGGCTAACAAGGGAGGATCACCTGAGGCCAGGAGTTGAAGACCAGCTGGGGCAGTATAGTAAGACGCTGTCTCTATTTTTAAAAATAAATATAAATTAAATTAAACTGAAATATATAAAACAATGACACAAAAGGTAGGAGGGAGTTAAATCCAGCTCAAGTATCTAAGGAAACAGCAGTGTCTCGGAAGCAGTAAAAGTAATAAATCAGGCTTAAATTGAAAATGCATACTGTGTCTGTGCATGTGGCTACTAGAATTTGAATTACATGACTCAAACAATTGATATAACTGATGTACATAGAACACTACATTCCTATCAATATATATTACTTTCAAGTGCCTGGGAAACATTTAACAAAACTGAGTATATGCTGGGCTATTAGGAAAGTTCAACACATTTCAAAGGATTTAAATAATGCAGAATATATTTAGGGATCTTAAAAGAATTAAGCTAGAAATCGATAAAAAGGTATCTAGAAAATCCCCACAAACAGTGAAGTTGAGAAATACACTTCTAAAAATTGTATGAACAACAAACAATACCACAGTGAAAATTACAACATTATTTTTACATAAAAGACAATGAAAATTTGACATATCAAAACTTGTGACATGCATCTAAAAGTGTGTTTAGAGAGAAATTTTGGCTTAAAAACATATATTAGAAAGAAAAAAGTTAAAACAAGTATCTATTCAAGAAACTAGAAAAGGCCAGGTGCAATGGCTCACATCTGTAATCTCAGCACTTTGGGAGGCCAAAGCGGGTGGATCACTTGCGGCCAGGAGTTCGAGAGCAGCCTGGCCAACATGGCAAAACCCCATCTCTATTAAAAATACAAAAATTAGCTGGGCGTGGTGGCGCATGCCTGTAATCTCAGCTACCGGGCGGGGGGGCGCTGAGACAGGAGAATTGCTTGAAACCTGGAGGCAGAAGTTGCAGCGAGCTGAGATCATGCCACTGCACTCCAGCCTGGGAGACACAATGAGACTCTGCCTCAAAAAAAAAAAACATATATATATATCTCAAACAGAAAACAAAGTTTAAAAAAAAGCAGAAATTAATGCAATAGAAACAAATGTAAGTAGAAAAAAAGTAAAGCCAACAGTTGGTCCCTTAAAAGAACTTACAAAACTGGCAAACCCCCAAGACTGATTAAGAGACAATATACGAACTACCAATATCAAGAATTATTAAAAGGGGACATTACTACAGATCTTGCAGATAATAAGGATTGTAAACCACTTTAAACTTACAAATTGGAAAGTCTGGGTGGCCTGAACAAATCCCTAGCAGGGAAAAATGCTTTATCTAAATAGACACACGAAGAAATATTCAAAATCCTACATTTACCTATAAAATTAATTCTAAAATCCTACAGGAGCTTGTTTTGTCAAAGAATGCCTTCAAACATTTAAGGAAGATAACACAAATTTCGAAGGAATTCTTCTAGGGAGTAGAAAAAGAAGGAATCTATTCCACCTTGTTTTATGAAACCAGCATAACCTCAATACCAAATTCCAACAAGGGCATTGAAGGAAAGTAAAATTACAAGTCAATCTTTCTCGTGAATATAAATGCAATAATCCTAAACAAAATATTACCAAATATAATCCAGTAAAAGGAGAATACATCAAGATCAGGATGGAATTATTCTACAATTGTAAATTTTTTTTAAAAGGGAGGTGCTCTTTCTCAGGAGTTCCTGAAGTTGTTTCCCCAGGCTACAAACAATAAGCAATCAAAAAAAAAAAAAAAAAAAGAGCAAGGTGCAGTGACATGCATCTATAATTCCAACTACCTGAGAGGCTGAGTGGGAAGATCACTTTAGCTCAGGAGTTCAAGGCTACAGAGAGCTATGATGGTGCCACTGCACTCCGGGCTGGGTAATGGAGCAAGAGCCCGTCTCAAAATAAACGAACAAATAAAACAGTTAAATTCCCACATAACAGAAAAATCACATGACTGTCTCAAAAGACGCAGAAAATCCATGTTAAGAAATGTAACATCTGCTCACGGTATTTAAAAATCTCTTGGCAAACTAAGAAGAGGAGAATTTTTACATCTGGATAAAGAATATCTACAGGGCCAGGTGTGGTGGCTCACAATGGAAATCCCAGCACTTTGGGAGATCAAGGAGAGAGGATTGCTGGAGACCAGGAGTTTGATACTAGTCTGGGCAACCGAGTGAGAACCTTTTTCTTAAATTACCAGATCTCAAGACAGACTATATCTACGGTAATTTAGACATCGTGCTATTTATGCAAAGATGACAAAAAGATCAAAGAAGCAGAAGAGAGTCCAGAAACAGACCCACACACAGTCACTGGACTGAGATGACATAGATGACACTGCATGTGGTACACTGGGGAAAGAATGGTCTTTTTAAGAAATTATGCAGGGTCAACTAGATATCAATTTAAAAAAAAAAAGAGAGAGAGACTCTTGGCCCCATCATATACCATAAACAAAGTCAATTTCAGACAGAAGATGTAAAAATACAGTTTTCAGAAGACAATGCAGAGTATCTTCATGAACTTGACCTAGCAAATTTCTTAAACAGGACACAAAGAGCATTAAACATTACTGAAAAGATTGATCAACTGGGCTACATTAAAAAGTTAAAACTTCTGCCGGGCGCGGTGGCTCAAGCCTGTAATCCCAGCACTTTGGGAGGCCGAGACGGGCGGATCGCGAGGTCAGGAGATCGAGACCATCCTGGCTAACACGGTGAAACCCCGTCTCTACTAAAATACAAAAAACTAGCCGGGCGAGGTGGCGGGCGCCTGTAGTCCCAGCTACTCGGGAGGCTGAGGCAGGAGAATGGCGTAAAACCGGGAGGCGGAGCTTGCAGTGAGCTGAGATCCGGCCACTGCACTCCAGCCTGGGCGACAGAGCGAGACTCCGTCTCAACAACAACAACAAAAATTTAAAACTTCTGTGTATCAAAAGATACCACTGAGAGAGTGAAAAGGCAAACACAAGAGTCTAAAAACAATCTGTCATGCACATATGTACTCAGAATACAGAGAAAACTCCTTCAAATCAGTAAGAAACAAAATAGACAACCCAACCAACCGATGAGCAAAAGATAGCCGTTGCACAAGACATCCAGGTGGTCAGTGAACACAGGAAGAGATGCTTTACCTCTGCATGTTCCTGGCCATCAGGGAGCAGCAAATTCAGACCACACTGAGCCACCTACCAGCTAACAGCCATCAGAACAGCTAAAATTTAAAAACCCAACAATACCAAGTTCTGAAGAGCACAAGAACCACTGACTTCTCCTACATCACTAGGGTAGTACAAACGGTCACAACCACCACTTCTGGCACTATCTACTGAGGCTGAACAAATGCACACACCATCATTTGCATTCCACTCCTTTGTAGATATCCAACAGAAGTGTATACATCTCCTCCGGTCTGGGCAACATGGTAAAATCCCACCTCTACAAAAAATAGAAAAATTAGCGGAGGGTGGTGATGCGCACCTGTATTCCCAGCTACTTGGGGGGCTGAGGCAGGAGAATCGCTTCAACCTGGGAGGTGGAGGCTATAGTGAGCTGAGATCAAGCCACTGCACTCCAGCCTGGGCAACAGAGTGAGACCCTATCTCAAAAAAATAATTAAAATATAAAAAAAAGAAGTTTATACATATCTGCACCAAGAAACAAACAAGAGTATCAGCAGAGCATGTGTAAAAACTGGATATAACCCCAAATGTCTGTGAGCAATAGAAAGAATAAATTCTGGTTTGTTCGTGCACTGGATGACCAGAGAGCAGGTGAGAATGGGCAGGCTGCATGAGAATACAGATGCATCTCACAAACATGATGCTGACAACAGAATGAAGGAACAAAACCTACAGATTATTTTACTTCACTTAAACAAAGTCAAGAACAGGCAAAAGTAATCAATGGTGAAAGGTCAAGACCTTGGTTAGTTCTGGTGGACAATTACTGGGGATAGTTAGGAGAGGACTTCTAGGAAGCCTGGTAATGTTCCATTTCTTGATCTGGGTGGTAGTTATGCAAATGTGTTAACTTTGTGAAAAATCCACTGAGATGTACACTTATGATTTGTGAATTTTTCTGCTGTATGCTATAGTTATATATATTTTTAAGTACACTCTGACTTGCCTCCACAATGTGCCAGGAGCACAAATGCACTTACTGGACTCATTATCTGGTCACACTACCAGCCACCAAAGATGAACCAGATTCCAGGAAAGGGAAGGGTCCAAAACAAGTTTACTTAATAGTTTCCATTTTTGAAAGGCCGGAATCAGGTGCTCAGGTGGTAACGTGAACAGTCAGCATCATCACATTATCCACTGAACTAGGCATTTCCAGGCTACTACACTGAGCAGTACCAGAAACAAGTCACCGAGCAACCATGTCACCAGTGTGTGATAACCTCCACAGCCTGAGACTAACTGTACAAAACTCCTGTCACTTCCCTGACACGCCTTGTGTGCCCATTCTTTCCAAAATCTACCTTTTTAAGTACATTAGTATTTGATACACACTTCAATACATGTACCTTAAATTACAAATACAACAAAATCCTGGTAAAACATAAATTGGCTACTTCTTTTAAAATTGCAGTAATAGGCCGGGCGCGGTGGCTCAAGCCTGCAATCCCAGCACTTTGGGAGGCCGAGGCGGGCGGATCACGAGGTCAGGAGATCGAGACCATCCTGGCTAACATGGTGAAACCCTGTCTCTACTAAACACACAAAAATTAGCCGGGCGTGGTGGCGGGCACCTGTAGTCCCAGCTACTCGGGAGGCTGAGGCAGGAGAATGGTGGGAACCCGGGAGGCGGAGCTTGCAGTGAGCTGAGATCGCACCACTGCACTCCAGCCTGGGGACAGAGCAAGACTCTGTCTCAAAAAAAAAAAACTGTGTCAAAGTATCTATTAAAAATTCGACCTTAATAAACTTGGTATAAGATTACAATGAGAAAAATCTTAATGATTCTCTAATCCAACAAAAAAGGAACATACAGCACTAACGTCAAATCATTGTTGCTATAAAGGAAACCCACGTCTGGCTTATCAATCTTCCAGGAGAACTGACTACAGCCAAGAAATACATCAAGGCTAGTAATTATTCATTTACTAATTTATCACTGCAGACCCATCATGCGAGTATAAATGTGTGCTTCTGCAGGTCTACCTGAATCCACCCCAAAGGCACTTATGATGAGTAACATGGGGCCTAGACAGCTCTGAAACACCTAAGTGACCCACTTCTCTCCCGCTATGCTCCGTGACACTCACCTGACACTTTTCTAGTTTTTACACTTTCTCCCTTTACCTACCATTAAGCAAATCCTCATTCAATTCCATGAGCAAAGTCTTTCAAACACTAGTCTAAATGTAATATACTCAGAGAAATAATTTCAGTTGTTCTAAGCTTTAAAATTTTTTTTTTTTTGAGACAGGCTGGAGAGCAGTGGTGCAATCTTGGCTCACTGCAACCTCTGCCTCCCTGTTTCAAGTGATTTTCATGCCTCAGCCTCTGAGTAGCTGGGACTACAGGTGCGCGTTACCACGCTCCACTAATTTTTGTATTTTTGGTAGAGAGAGGGTTTTGCCATGTTGGCCAGACTGGTCTCAAACTCCTGACCTCAGGTGATCTGCCTGCCTCAGCCTCCCAAAGTGCTGGGATTACAGGCATGAGCCAACACACCCGGCCTAAGCTTTAAAATTCTCGTCTACCAAGGAAGAAGTTCCTAAGGAATCAATCTCCAGTCTTCTATCCCCTAAAACAAATGTGACTTACAAAACCTAGATGTTCTGATAAAGGCGGGCTAACAAAATAATATTTCTTTCTGTGAAATCAATCCTATTTGTCTACTAAATTACATTAGGAAATTAGAAACACATGAGACACAATCCATGGGAAGCACAAGTTTAGCAAGAAAAGGCTTCAGACAACACAACGGAGGCCCCACATAGATCGGTGGCTTCAGAGCCCTTTTTCAAAAACTCTGGAGAACTTCCTGAACCTAGGCAGTTCCCAAAGATAGGAAGGAAAATAATGAGGTATTTTCACATGACTTTAGAGTACAACAATTTGTTCTCCCTAAGAAGTTTAATCCCTAGGAACTTTGTATTTGACTTACAAACACCAGAAACCATCATTTCACAAATAGTTACAGAAAATACTCATCTGAAACATTAACAAAAGATGACACCAATTAAAAAAAAAAAAAATTTAGTGGAGAATAATCTACAGAGTCTCAGGTTAAAAGCACTCATACCTGTGGAAGTGCCGTGTTGAGCTGTCTCTGCAAGGAGTCCCTTTCATGACCAACCTCGTGTAACTTCCCCTGGGTTAAGGCCAGTGTTTCTTGAGTCTCTCTCAGTGTGTCAAGAAGGCGGTCCCTTTCTTCCAACATGGAGACCATCAACTGTTCAAAATGTGAATCTGCATCTGGCTGTGAAGGGGAGCCGGAACCATGGCTTCCACCTCCTCCAGGGGGGCCTTCTGCTTCGCTGATGGTCGGCATCACCTCGCACATCATCTTGAAATGAAAGAGCCAGGCTACAGTCATCAAGTGCAGAATACAGGTTCCCACAAATATGCAACTTTACAGGTATCTGTAGCTAAAAAGACGGGCAGCCTCATTATCCTCAGATCTGTTACGCTTTGTGTGTAAATAAGCTTGGAAAACACATACCGGGTAAACATGAAGTGCAGAGATACACAACATGAAGACATTAACACAGATAAAAATCCAGAGAAGGGGTCAAGATACCAGAGGACTACCCTCACAAAAAAGGGCAAACCCTGGGGTAGTCTGTTTAGAAAGCTGTACTTGTTTTTGTCGAAAACAAGTGTGCTTCTGTTACCTAATTTTTTTTCTCTTTCCCAGTTGGGGGGGGGGCGAAGAAAGTCAAAACACATGTCACCCATCATTTTTCAGGAAGCCCAGAAGGAGCATCCCACCAGCAAAACTGCAGCACAAATCCTCAGGCATCTTGCGGATGTGTGCAGTCAGTCCTGTGAAGAACTGGACGGCTCCCTGAATCTTGGGCTGGGCTGGGGCACAAAAGGACTGATCGTTAACGTGGTGAAGTTTTTTTTCAATGGCTGAACGGTTCGTAGTCAACCTAACTTACGTAAGTTTCACCGAAAAAAAAAAAACACTCCATGGAAATATGCAGGTCGATACGCGGAGGGGTGGAAGGGGAAAAGTGAAAGGTGGATGATGAGAGCTATTAAGTGTCTGGGATGACAGAAGACGCGCGAGGGATGGGAAGTCGCTTCTGAGTCTTCGGGCAGTATCGGGCGCGTGGCCTGAGAGGGGTGCCCAGGCGGCGCACCTGATGGGGATGGTGACTCCGCTGCTCGAACTGCACTCCTTCCCTCCTGTACAGGTGCGGCGGGAGCCTCCGGACCGGAGGTGAGGACCGTTGAACGGCCCGCTGGCGGGGGGGGGACTTTAACGGCCGCAGTTCCCCGCCCTCGCCCCGCGCCGGTTCACGGGCAGGAGGGCTCGGAGGGCGGCGGCAGTCCCCGGAGCCATCCTCGGGCGCGGGAGTCCCGCTGGAGTCTCCCAGCGGACCGGGCCGCGGCCTCGCCCCACGCCCGGGCGCACCCTTTCCCGCGAAACTCAACCGGCTGCGTGGCCCCGCGGACGGGACTCCGGCGCTGGGCCCCGAGCCTGCCTCAGTGTCCCGCTCCCTTACCTGCTCCGGGGAGCAGGCGAGGGAGGCTGCGGGGTCGCGGGTGCTGCTCGCTCCGGGCGAGCTTGGAGCGACGAAGGCAGCCCGGGCCGGCGTCACCTGCCGCCACGCCGCGGCCGGGCCCGCCGCCAGTCACTAAGCGGCCCGCGGCGGACACTGGCTGGCGGAGCGGAGGAGGAGCGGGCCCGGCTGCGCGGCGCCGGCGTCGACGTGCCCGACGTCCAGCGCGTCGGCGCGAGCGTCAGCACCGCCCCGGGGGCGGGGCCCGAGGAGGATCGCGGCCCGAGTGCGCAAGCGCTGTCTCCCCAGGAGGGGGCGGGCGGCGGCTCCGGGGAACTGATTGGCTGAGCGAGACGGGAGCCACGCCCGCAGGCCCCGCCCTGGTCGGTGAGCGGCGGAGGAGGGGGGTCTCTGGGATGAGCCACAGGTGGGCGCTCAGGTGCTCGCCGGGTCAGCGTCTTCCGCCGGGCATCCCTAGTCTTCTCCCATTGCTGCGGGGACGCCGGCGGCCTTTGCCGAGTATGTGCCGCGCCTCGGGTTCTGAGGCGGACGCGTCCCGCACGTCAGGTCCCTCCCGAGCTGGAGGCGCTGGATTCGCACCTTGCGAGGAAGAGCGAGCCGAGGCTTTAGCACCGTCGAGGGCCCAGACCCCGCCCGCCGCGTCGCTCCCAGGGTCTCCCTGGGCCTGATCTGGGTTCAGAAGGACGCGGTTCCCGCCAGGACCCACTTACGGAGCGCAGCCTGCTGCACCTGGGGACGCTCCGGCGCAGCGTCCAGCGTGCAGGCTTTGCCGCTGTGGCTTTCACTCTGCAGCGTGGGCCCGGACGATTCGGGAAGCCCGCCTGGGCTTCAGCGCCTCCGATGTAGGATGGGAAAATGATGCAGACCTACCTGCGAGGCTGCTTTAAGATACGAATCAGATGTGAAGAGTGACTAGTTGAGAACTTGACGGGCGGCCCTGCAGGGGTCTTGGTCATTTCATCCTTTCTGCAAGTTTTGTTTTGTTTTGTTTTGTTTTTCCAGACGTTGTTTCACTCTCGTCGCCCAGGCTGGAGTGCAATGGCGACATCTCGGCTCACTACAACCTCTGCCTCCCGGGTTCAAGTGAATCTCCTGCCTCAGCCTCCCGAGTAGCTGGGATTACAGGCGCACGCCACCTAGTCCAGCTAATTTTGTATTTTTAGTAGAGACGGGGTTTTTCCATATTGGTCAGACTGGTCTCGAACTCCCAACCTCACGTGGTCTGCCCGCCTCGGCCTCCCAAAGTGCTGGGATTACAGGCGTGAGCCACTGCGCCCGGCCTCAGCAAGCATTTTTAAACACCTACTGTGAGCCAAGTCTTGTGCTAGATGTTGCATTTACGGAGATGAATAGAGACACCTCTAATTAATTAAAGCGGATGCCCTCCCCACTCCTCCCAGGATTTGACTTGGCGCACAAAATCTTCACAAACCAAAATGACAGGACACCATCGCCAGTGTCCACTGGCCACTGCTGTTGGTGTGAGGCAGCCAGGAGCCCCTCAGAACTAATAAGTCTGAGAAGAGACTGCACAGGGCCTAGGAGAGGGAGAAATGAGCCCGTCCAAGGTGAATTCCTTCATTCTCCATTGTGAGTGCACTAAGAACAAGCACTACCTCCGACTGACTTTCTCGCCTGCCAGGATCTGGTACACCTTCCATTAATGTATTAGTTCATTCAATAAATACTTATTGACTGACTACACATAAATATGAATTTGTACTTTTTGCCCCTAGTTTCTTGCTATTTTAAAAGTGTAAAAATGGCCAGGTGAGGCCGGGTGTGGTGGCTCACGCCTGTAATCCCAGCACTTTGGGAGACCCAGGCGGGCAGATCACGTGAGGTCAGGAGTTCAAAACCAGTCTGGCCAACATGGTGAAACCCCATCCCTACTAAAAATATAAAAATGAGTCAGGTGTGGGGGCGGGCATCTGTAATCCCAGCTACGCGGGAGGCTGAGGCGGAAGAATAGCTTGAACCTGGGAGGTGGAGGTTGCAATGAGCCGAGATCATGCCACTGCACTCCAGCCTGGGAGACAGAGTGAGACTCCATCTCAAAAAAAAAAAAAAAAAAAAAAAATTGGCCAGGTGCAGGGGCTCACGTCTGTAATCCCAGCACATTGGGAGTCCAACTTGGGAGGATTGCTTGAGCCTGGGCAATATATCGAGACCTGCGTCTATACAAAAAATTAAAAATTAGTCCAGCAAGATGGGCCACACCTGTAGTCCTAACTACTTGGGGGTCTGAGGTGGGAGGATTGCTTGAGTCTGAGAGGTTGAGGCTGCACTGAACTGTTACTGTGCCACTGCACTCCAGCCTGGGTGCCAAAGCGAGACTCTGTCTCAAAAATAAAAAATGAAATTGTAAAGATGATCACTTAGATGAGGTGTTCTGCAAGTACCCTGTACCTCTCCACATGCAGCAATTCTGCACCACTCCCAAGTTCCCCTGAACCACTGTCTGAAACCAGCAAATTTCCAGCTCTCCTTAGGGGTACCTGCTTAATGCAGCCAGCTTATGTTTGCATCATGCTCATAAAGTGTCTGTTTTCTAAGAAATCGGCTCAAGATCAAAATTTAGTTCAGCAGGGTAAAATGTTCATTCATTTCATGGACATTTGTGGAGCATGTATGACCCAAGCATGGCTTAGGTTTGGGGAACACAGAGCTAAGACATCACTTCTAGTATGAGTTCAGAGTCTGGAGGAGAGAAGAAAATCAGACTATTGCACTGTCTGTCCCATAAACAGTGTATGACTTGGTGCTGTGGAATCACAGGGAAGGGAGGAACCCTCTCTCCAGCTGGCATCATGGGGGTTTCATAGAGGAGGCAATATCTGAGCTGGGTCTTGAATGATGTGGGATTTTTCCAGTGGAGAAGGGAGACACCCAGTTGGTATAGCTCCAGGAAAATGAAAATTCCGAATTTCATTCATTTATTCCTTCCTTCCTTCCCTCCCTCTTTCCTTCCTTTCTTCCTTCCTTCCTTCCTTCCTTCCTTCCTTCCTTCCTCTCCCTCCCCTCCCTTCCCTTCCCCTTCCCCTTCCTTCCTTCTTTTTCTTTTTTTTTCTTTTTTTTTTTGAGACAGGGTCTCATTTAGTTACCTAGGCTGGGGTATAGTGGTTCGAACACAGTATACTGCAGCCTCTACTTCCCAGGCTCAATCAATCCTCTCACCTCAGCTCCCTGACAAGTAGCTGGGACTACCGGCACAGACCACCATGCCTGGCTAACCTTTTTGTATTTTTGGTAGAAAAGAGGTTTCACCATGTTGCCCAGGATGGTCTCAAACTCCGGAGCTGAAGCAATCCAAGCACCTCGCCCTCCCAAAGTGCGGGAATTACAGGCATGAGCCACCACTCATGGCCCTCATGCATTTTAATTCACTGATTTCATTCCCCCCGATTGCAAATCAGTAAGGGGGAAATTGTAAAGAACCTAAATGGCCAAGAAAACAAAATTGGTTAAATTATTGCACTTCCAAATGACAGAAAAGTTGATGACATTCACAGCCATTTTTTTTTTTTTGAGACTGAATCTTGCCCTGTCGCCTAGGCTGGAGTGCAGTGGCGTGATCTCGGCTCACTGCAGCCTCCATCTCACAGGGTTCCAGCAATTCTCCTGCCTCAGCCTCCCGAGTAGCTGGGATTACAGGCACACCTGGCTAAATTTTTGTATTTTTAGTAGAGACAGGGTTTCACCATGTTGGACAGGCTGGTTTTGAACTCCTGACCTCAAGTGATCCACCCACCTCAGCCTCCCAAAGTGCTAGGATTACAGGCGTGAGCCGCCGCACCTGGCCCACAGTCATATTTTAGATAATTATGTATATCATGATTGTGGTGGTAGTTACATTACTGTATGTTTGTCAAATGCCTGTACATTAATATAGTATGCCTTAATTTTTATACATGGTTAAACAAAAACTTTTTTAAAAAAGCAAATTCAAACAAGTATACAGAGTTGAATAACTCTAGAATGTTAAGGTAATACATTTTTAATAAAATGAGTTTTATATGAAATGAACTATTTTGAAATGCGAAATTCAAAGTTTCAAATTATAAAAGAAAACATATGTCTACATATGAAAATATTGTTACTGTAGTCAATTAGTTTTTTCTCTTTCCCCACTTCCCTCATATATATATATGTATATATTCCTGGAAGGCAACCCATCAGAAGGTTTGCGGTGGTTATCTTTGAGTGGGATTGTGGCTGGAAGCTGCATTTCCATTTTACTAGTCTTTATTTTCCAGATACTTTATCATGAATGTGCATCATTATTATAATCAGTAGGAAAACCTCCAATAAATGTTCATTAAAATTCAATCTGGACAAGCGAGAACCATGGAGAATTGCTTTCAGGAAGTTAACATGACTTTCAGGTGGCGTTACTCACACCACCCAACTAAACGACTTCCCAGAAGTATTTATCTGGAAAACATTTCTCAGAGCTTGGGTGACATGCTCTCACCCAAGGCCATGTCAGGAAAACAGCAAAGATGGAAAATGTTTTCACTCCAGTTCTTCTGTTAAAGGCTTGATAAATAAAACATGACAGAAGGAGGCCGGGCACGGTGGCTCAAGCCTGTAATCCTAGCACTTTGGGAGGCCGAGATGGGCGGATCACGAGGTCAGGAGATCGAGACCACCCTGGCTAATACGGTGAAACCCCGTCTCTACTAAAGAATACAAAAAACTAGCCGGGCGACGAGGCGGGCGCCTGTAGTCCCAGCTACTTGGGAGGTGGAGGCAGGAGAATGGCAGGAACCTGGGAGGCGGAGCTTGCAGTGAGCTGAGATCCGGCCACCACACTCCAGCCTGGGCGACAGAGCCAGACTCCGTCTCAAAAAAAAAAAAAAACACATGACAGAAGGAGTGAGGAGGGAGCAGAGAATTTATTACTACGTGTGGGGTTTTGTGTTCGCAAATGTGGCTGCAGTGGAGGTCAGCCAGCCTCTGCTTTCTAGGAGGTGCCTGGACAATGCAGTTAGTTGTCAACCATGAGCATCACCCAGGACACCTCTCCACTCCAGAGATGTAAGCGGCCCGAGAAGGAGGTTCCTGCGGGGATCAGGGTGTGGCCCGACCTCAATCACAGAGATCAGGACATGCCCAAATCTACCCAGAACATGTAAAGCCACCTAATGAATGGGTGTTGTGACAACACAGTTCAGGGGAAGGTCTGAGCTGGAGGAGCCCGGGGGCGGTGGATGGTGGAGGATGTGGCCCTTCCTTTAAGAGGAGGAAGCTGAAACCCAGAGATGCAAAACAGATTTCCCTGTAGACACTCAGATAGTTTGGGGCAGAGCTGGAAGTGGAGGCTGGAGTGAACCCAGGGCTCTCAATTCCAGGTCCTGTCCCCATGTTGCTGTGATCAAGGAGTGGCCTCTTTAAGGAACAACTGAGGAGAAAACATTCTACGAGTTGGTCTGCAGTGCAGCCCAGATAATTCAATTCCCAGGGTCAAGAGCTACCATTTTACTCATTCATCTCATTTCATTCTTTTTTTTTTGAGATGAAGTCTCGCTCTGTCGCCCAGGCTGGAGTGCAGTGGCGCAATCTCAGCTCACTGCAACCTCCCCCTCTCAGGTTCAAGCAATTCTCCTGCCTCAGCCTCCTGAGTAGTTGGGATTACAGGCGTGCGCCACCATGCCCGGATAATTTTTGTATCTTTGGTAGAGATGAGGTTTCACCATATTGGTCAGGCTGGTCTCAAACTCCTGACCTCAGGTGATCCGCCCACCTCGGCCTTCCAAAGTCCTGGGATTACAAGCGTGAGCCACTGTGCCCGGCCACCATTTCATTCTTAAAATAGTTCTCCGGGGCTGGGAGGCGGAGCTGGCAATGAGCCAAGATGGTGCCACTGCACTCCAACCTAGGCGACAGAGTGAGACTCCATCTCAAAAAAAAAATTATTTATATATATATATTATATATATAGTTCTCTGCCTGGCTATGCCTGTATTCTTTCCATTTTGCAGATAGGAAACTGAGCCCCTAGTGGCCACTAAGCTGGGGAGATCATTGGCCTGAGTGTTCTGGTTTCTATGGCAGTTCGATGCCTCATGGTAAACCGAATAATTAAAAATTGGTCCATTGGCCAGGAGTGGTGGCTCACGCCTGTAATCCTAGCACTTTGGGAGGCTGAGGTGGGTGGATCACTTGACGTCAGGAGTTTGAGACCAGACTGGCCAACATGGCGAAACACCATCTCTACAAAAAAAAAATACAAAAATCAGCCGAGCGTGGTGACACGCGTCTGTAGTCCCAGTACTCGGGAGGCTGAGAGGCACGAGAATCACTTGAACCTGGGAGGCGGAGGTTGCAGTGAGCTGAGATTGTGCTACTGCACTCCAGCCTGGGTGACAGAGCGAGACTTTAAAAAAAAAAAAAATCGGTCCATCAATGACTATGTTGGGAGCTTGGTTTGTTCAGGTCGGTCCCAACAGCATGGACACCTCTGGATGAAGTGACAATAAGAAAATCCCAGAGCATTTTACAAAAACCTTTAACCCATATAACTCCACAAATCCTCACAAGTATATCCTACTTCCTTTTACAGCTGAAAATACTGAGACCCAGAAGGATTAGATAATGTACCCCACACCCCACAGTTTATGATTGTCAGAAACAGTGACTTAAGCCCAAAACTCTCTGGCTCCAAAGACAATGTTCTTGCTGCCACGTCAAAAGTTATCTCCAAGCCCCCAAAGCAGGAGTCAAACCCTTCCACCAGGGATGGGACACCGAGGTACTGAGCCCCGGTCTATGAATCTGTCTCCCTGATCCATCTTGTCTGAAATCATCTCCATTGCCCCGTCCTAACGCCAGGTACAGGGAGGTTCCCAACGCTTTGGGCATCTCACGGCCTCCTGCGTGGGCATGAAGATTTTTGTCTCATTCATAATATAATGTATATGTATAATTATATTTCAAACGGAAGTCAAGCATTTTGCAACTTGCTTCTCTTGACAACCTCATTGTGTTCATCAAACAGAGCCATCTAATAAAAATGTCCCACTATTATAGGGAGAAGGGCCCAGACAGAGGTAGTCCAACTCTCAGAGGTCTCCGCTGCACTCCCAGCTCTTTACCTTGCCCTGGGCAAGGCACTAACCTCTAAGCCTCCATCTCCTCATCTGTCAAATGGGGATCATAACACCCACAGACCACCCTGCGATATTCGTTGTGAGACTCTTACAGCTGGAAATAAGAGTTGACTGTGGCAGCCTCCCCAGCTGGCCCCCTGCCTGGTCACCATGCCCTCTTTGAAGACACTTCTGCACGGTGGGTGTGGACGCCGACCCTGGAGCCAGGTAGCTTGGGTGAGATTTGGCTCTGCTTCTTTGCTGTAGCTGTATGCTCCCAGGTAATCTTCTTGGCCTCTCTGGGCCACACTTCCCTCATTTGTAAAGCGAAGACGGTAGCACCACCTCATAGGACTGCCGTGAGGGTTGAGTTGGGAAGTGCCATATGAGCAATATTGTCCTTTGAATCTGAGCCATGCTCATCCCCACAGCATGAATCAGGCTTCGACTAACTCCACTAGCATCTTCCTCCCCTTTGCTCCTGATAAGCTAGAGTCCTGTTCTCACCCATGACACATAAGGGAAAGTGTGCAGAGACTCCTGGGACTTCCCTCTCTGAAGAAAGAGCGAGCAGAAGAAAGCCCCATGGCCTCTGTCCTTGAGGACTGGGACTGGGGGCTGTGGCAGCTGCCGTCAGACCATAAGGAAATATTCTGCCCACTGTGCTTCCAGGAAATTCCTTCCCACCATCTCGCAGGAAATTGGTCCCTCTCCCAATCCTGAATAACAAGAAAAATCAGTCAATAAGGTTGAGTACAGTGGCTCACGCCTGTAATCCCAGCACTTCGGGAGGCCAAGGTGAGTGGATCACCTGAGCTCAGGAGTTTGAGACCAGCCTGGCCAACATAGTGAAACCCCATCTCTACTAAAACTACAAAAAATTAGCCAGGTGTAGTGGCAGTCACCAATAGTCCCCGCTACTCAGGAGGCTGAGGCAGGAGAATCCCTTGAACCTGGGAGGCAGAGGTTGCAATAAGCCAAGATCATGCCATCGCATTGTAGTTGGGCAACAAGAGCAAAACTTTGTCTCAAAAAAAAAAAAAAAAAAATCGTCGATAGATGGAAAAAAAAGGAAAGAGTAGGATTCTCACTGGAGAAACAAACTTAATCAACATAGAGAAAGGTTACTGGCTCAAAGGAATGCACTAATATCAAGTCACAAGCTAGGACAGGGCTGGGCATGGCGGCTCACGCCTATAATCCCAGGATTTTGGGAGGCTGGGGCGGGCAGATAAGGAGGTCAAGAGTTCGAGACCAGCCTGGCCAACATGGTGAAACCCCATTTCTACTAAAAATATAAAAAACCAGGCATGGTGGCAGGCATCTATAATCCCAGCTACTCAGGAGGCTGAGGCAGGAGAATTGCTTGAACCCAAGAGGCAGAGATTGCAGCGAGCTGAGATTGTGCCTCTGCACTCCAGCCTGGGCAACAGAGCAAGACTCTGTCTCAAAAAAATAGAAAGAAGAAGAAGAAGAAGAAGTAATCATGCCACGGCACTCTGGTCTGGGCGATAGAGTGAGACCCCGTCTCAAAAGGAAAAAAAAAAAAAAAAAAGCTAGAGCAGGAAGCGCTGACACATGGAGCTGAAGGTTAAGGGTCAACATTCCTGGAACCAGGACAGAAGTGTGTGGGAGAGAACCAGTCTGTCTTGCCTGTGGCTGTGCCCTGTTGTGTATGCCTGCCCTGGCCCCTGCCTCTGCCAAACGGTGAGTTATTCTTGAAAATAAATGTTGTTGAGTTTCTACACATAGTGTATTTAATCCAAATCCTATGAGTGGTATTCTAAGAAATAAGCAACGAAGTCCTCAAACTGGCAACTTCAACGCATGATTCTGAATGTTAGCACTGTTAACCTTGCTAACAGATCTCAATGTTCATGTTATTTGAATCCTACCCAATGTATTTGCTGGCATTTTCCAGAGTCTGAGTATTCACTGTGGGCTATAGTTTTTTTGTGAAGCAGATGAAATAATTTCACCATTAAAAAAGTAATCTGGGCTGGGTGCAGTGGCTCACGCCTGTAATCCCAGCACTTTTGGAGGCCGAGGCGGGCGGATCATGAGGCCAGGAGATCGAGACCATCCTGGCTAACACGGTGAAACCCCATCTCTACTCAAAATACAGAAAATTAGCCGGGCATGGGGCGGGCACCTGTAGTCCCAGCTACACGGGAGACTGAGGCAGGAGAATGGCGTGACCCCAGGAGGCAGAGCTTGCAGTGAGCCGAGATGCGCCACTGCACTCCAGCCTGGGCGACAGAGTGAGACTCCGTCTCAAAAAAAAAAGGTAATCTGGGCCGGGTGCAGTGGCTCACACTTGTAATTCCAGCACTTTGGGAGGCCAAGGCGGGTAGATGGCTTGAGCCCAGGAGTTTGAGACCAGTCTGAGCAACATGGTGAAACCCCATCTCTATTAAAAATACAAAAACACAGCTGGGTGTGGTGGATGCACACCTGTAGTCCCAGCTCCTCAGGAGGCCGAGGTGGGAGGATCACCTGAGCCCAGGAGGTTGTGCCTGCATTGAGTGGTGATCGTGCCACTGCACTCCAGCCTGGATGACAGAGTGAGATCCTGTCTCAGAAAAAATAAAATTAAAAAAAAATTTAAAAGTAACCTTATGGATGAGTCTCAAAGGCATTATGCTCAGTGAACTAAGTCAAACACAAAGGGCAAACACCATGTGATTCCACTTATCTGAGGTCTCCAGAGTAGTCAAATCCATAAAGACAGACAGTAAAATGGTGGGTGCTAGGGGCTGGGGGAAGGGGAATGGGGAGTTACTATTTAATGGGGACAGAGTTCCAGTTTTGCAAGATGAAAATTCTGGAGACGGCTGGG
>NW_016803499.1:3765620-3787278 GCF_001698545.2 Rhinopithecus bieti | reverse complement strand
AAGCAAGTAAACACAATGTTTTTAATAAATACAAAATAACTTAGGGTTTGGGGAATTCTGATATCTCATGCCCATGTCTTTTTTTTTTTCTTTCCAAATCTGCAATATATTTATTTTTTAAATAAATGGATTCTGAGACAAAACAACACGGGGCAGAAATATGGAATCGAAAATTGGGCCAGGCATGGTTGCTCAAGCCTGTAATCCCAGCACTGTGGGAGGCTGAGGCGGGTGGATCACCTGAGGTCAGGAGTTTGAGACCAGCCTGCCCAACACGGTGAAACCCCATCTCTACTAAAAATACAAAAATTAGCCAGGTGCGGTGGCTCATGCCTGTAATCCCGCCACTTTTGGAGGCCGAGGCAGGTGGATCACCTGAGGTGAGGTGTTTGAGACCAGCTTGGCCAACATGGTGAAACCTGTCTCTTGTAAAATACAAAAATTACCCAGGCGTGGTGGCACGTGCCTGTAATCCCAGCTACTTGGGAGGCTGAGGCAGGAGAATCGCTTGAACCCAGGAGGCAGAGGTTGCAGTGAGTCGAGATCACGCCATTGCACTCCAGCCTGGGTGACAGAATGAGACTTCATCTCAAAAATAAATAAATAAGTAAATAAAATAAATATGAATGTAAGCTATTTCGCTAATTGTTTTGTTGTTGTTATTATTGTTGTTTTTTGAGACAGAGTCTCACTCTGTCACCCAGGCTGGAGTGCAGTGGCATGATCTCGGCTCACTGCAACCTCCACCTCCTGGGGTCAAGTGATTCTCCTGCCTCAGCCTCCAGAGTAGCTGAGACTCCAGGCGCCCACCACCACGCCCAGCTATTGTTTATATCTTTAGTAGAGATGAGGTTTCACCATTTTAGCCAGGATGGTCTCGATCTTCTGACCTTGTGATCTGCCTGCCTCGGCCTCCCAAAGTGCTGGGATTACAGGCGTGAGCCACTGCATCTACCAAAAACACAAATCTTAGTCAGGTGTGGTGGAGCGCACTTGTAGTCCCAGCTACTCAGGAGGCTGTGGCAGGAGAAATGCTTGAACCCAGGAGGCGGAGGTTGCAGTGAGCCGACATTGCGCCACTGCGCTCCAGCCTGCTGACAGAGCAAAACTCCGTCTCAAAAACAAACAAACAAACAAAAAAACAACAAAAAACCCAACAACAGTCACGACTCAAAGATCAAGGTGTTCCCTTAGTACAACCTGGCATTTAGAATTCAGGCTGCATCCTTGTTTTTGAATGACATTCTCGAGTCTTGAAGATTAATATCTGTCGGGAATTTGGAAACCGTATCTGCTAATGTGCTAAGGAAAGACTACTGGAAGTCTTGTGCCCACTGGGAGCAGCCCCCTATCCGGCTTGTTAAGTGAATAGTAAACACCTGTGTCTGTGTGAGCACCTTCAGTTAGCTGAGTGTTTGATGCTGTAGGCAATAGCAGTACAACCACAAAAGCTCTTTCCTTTCTTCCTAGCAGTTTCTTTCTTTTTTTTTAATAGAGAGAGATGGGGAGTGGGGACAAGGAACGGGGAGAGTGGTGGTGGCGGGGCCTCACTATGTTGCCCAGACTGGTCTCGAACTCAAGCGATCCTCCCACCTTGGCCTCCCAAAGTGCTGAGATTACAGGTGTGAGCCGTTGTGCCCAACCAGTGACACTTTTTCTTTTTTTTCTTTAATACCAACTAACTTGACAGATGAGACACTTCTCAAAATTCCTTTTTTTTTTTTTGAGATGGAGTTTTGCTCTTTTGCCCAGGCTGGAGTGAACTGGTGTGATCTCGACTCACTGCAACCTCTGCACCACCCCCACCCCCCACACACACACCTGGGTTCAAGTGATTCGCCTGCCTCAGTCTCCCAAGTAGCTGGGATTAGAGGTGTCTGCCACCACACCCAGCTAGTCTTTGTATTTTTAGTAGAGATGGGGTTTTGCCATGTTGACCAGGCTGGTCTCGAACTCCTGACCTCAAGTGATCCACCCACCTCGGCCTCCCAAAGTGCTAGGATTACAGGCATGAGCAACCGCTCTTGGCCTCTTTTTTCTTTTAATTATTATTATTTTTTTTTTGAGATGGCTCACTCTGTTGTCCAGGCTGGAGTGTAGTGGCATGATCTCAACTCACTGCAGCCTTGACCTCCTGGACTCAAGGGATCCTCCTGCCTCAACCTCTCGAGTAGCAAGGACTCACAGCATGTGCCACTGGGCTGGACTTATTTTTTTTTTGATTTTTTGTAGAGATGGGGTCTCCCTATGTTGTCCAGGCTGGTTTTGAACTCCTGGGCTCGAGGGATCTTCCTACCTTGGCCTCCCTAAGTGCTGGGATTATAGGCGTGAGCCACACCACACCTGGCCAGTGACACTTCTTAAAATTACTTTTTTTTTTAATATAGAGGATGTGACAACTGTTAGATATTGTAATTGTATTCTTTTCATTCATTCATCCCACAGGCATTCTGGTGTGGAGCCACTTTATGCCAGGCACTGGGCCAGGTGCTGAGAGTACGTCAATAAATCAAGACATCAGAACGCATCGTCTCGGCGGCTAAACAGATGAAGCAGCAAAAAATGTGTATCTGGTTTGAAACGTGGTGTGTGCTGCCGGTAGTGACAGCTCTTTAAAGGGGTGCGTGTTAATTGGATCTGCTAAATGGAGGCACAGAGTTGAGCTTGCCCTGCGGCTGTGAGCTTCGCTCAGTCTCCCTCAGAAGGGAGGGCCCTCCAGCTCCTCCCATCACAAGGGAAACGCAATGAGCTGCTCCCAAAAGAAACCAGCGAGGCAGACAAACCCACAGGGGACTAACTACAGATGGGATGACTTCAACAGACAATTATCCTCACACATTCTGGAGGCTGAAGTCTGAGACCATGGCGTGAAAAGGTCGGTGTCTCTCTCCCTGGTTGGCGGACTTTCCCTGTGTCCTCACATGATCGTCCCCCTGTGCATGTCTGTGTCCTAATCTCTTCTGATAAGGACACCAGTCATATGGGATATGGGACTAGGACCCACCCTAACAGCCTCATTTGAATTTAATCACCTCTCTAAAGATCCCATTTCTAAATACAGTTGATTTCTCAGGTACTAGGGGTTAGAGTGTCAACATCGGAATCGGAGAAAGTGGGGGCACAGTTCAGGCCGTAACAGCCCACCTCGACGGTGTCCTAGGCCATCTCTGGTGAGATGCATGGGACTCCTCCACCATCTTCAGCATCAGCGCCTGGATACCACATTTCCATTTTCCAGGCGAGACAGCTGACAAGGCTAAGCCAGAAATGCCAGGGACGAGACTCAAAGATCCCAGAATACAGTTTACCCTATCGAGAGTCTCATTTTAAAAAATGAAACTGAGGCCGGGTGTGGTGGCTCACGCCTGTAATCCCAGCACTTTGGGAGGCTGAGGTGGCCGGATCATGAGCTCAGGAGATCGAGACCATCCTGGCTAACATGGTGAAACCCTGTCGCTACTAAAAATACAAAAAATTAGCCAGGCGTGGTGGTAGGCACCTGTAGTTCCAGCTACTTGGGAGGCTGAGACAGGAGAATGGCATGAACCCAGGAGGCAGACCTTGCAGTGAGCCAAGATCGCGCCACTGCACTCCAGCCTGGGCAACGAGCAAGACTCCATCTAAAAAAAAAAAAAAAAGAAACTGAGGAGGCCGGGTGCAGTGGCTCATGCCTGTAATCCCAGCTCTTCTGGAGGCTGAGGTGGGTGGATCACTTGAGGTCAGGAGTTCAAGACCAGCCTGGCCAACATGGTGAAACCCCATCTCTACTAAAAATACACAAAATCAGCCAAGCATGGTAGCACGCGCCTGTAGTCCCAGCTACTTGGGAGACTGAGGCACGAGAATTGCTGGAACCTGGGAGGCAGAGGTTGCAGTGAGCCGAGATCACACCACTGCACTTGTGCCTGGGCGACAGAGCAAGATTCCATCTCAAAAATTAATAATAATGAAAATGAAACTGAGAACACCTCAGTTGGGAGTAGATTCTTGGGCTAAATGATCTCCCCACACACACTTTTTCAGTTTGAGAGCAGTCACTGTTTATTAACTGACCAGATTACAAAAATAATAACGGCAAACCTGTCTCTACTAAAAATGCAAAAATTAGCCGGGTGTGGTGGCAGACGCCTATAATCCCAGCTACTTGGGAGGGTGAGGCAGGAGAATGGCTTGAACCCGGAGGCAGAGGTTGCAGTGAACTGAGATTGCACCACTGCACTCCAGCCTGGGGGACAAGAGTGAGACTGCGTCTCAAAAATAATAAATAATAATAATCATGGCAGAGGATAATTTGAAGGGCCATGATTGGAGGTTACTTGCTCCTTTTTGTTTTTTGTTTTTTGAGATGAACCTCACTCTGTTACCCAGGCTGGAGGGCAGTGGCACAATCTCAGCTCACTGAAACCTCTGCCTCCTGGGTTCAAGCGATTCTCCTGCCTCAGCCTCTTGAGTAGCTGGGATTACAGGCACCCACCACCATACCTGGCTAATTTTTGTCTTTTTAGTAGAGACAGGGTTTCACCATGTTGGCCAGGCTGTTCTCAACACTTGACTTCAGATGATCCACCCACCTCAGTCTCCCAGAGTGCTGGGATTACAGGCGTGAGCCACCGCGCCCGGTCTTTACTTGCTTCCTTGAAGCGTTTTCCGATGATATAGATCTCATGAATCAGATTCTTCGCAGATGATGCCGTATTTCCAAGAGACCGAGCAATTACAGTGTTATCTGTCAGGGTAAATCCCTATTTTCACATGACGTTTTTCACTGTCGTGCCTTAAAGAATACTGGAGAGTCATTCCCTTACACCACGTGTGTCATTTTTGTTGTTGTTTTGAGACAGTCTTGCTCTGTCACCCAGGCTGGTGTGCAGTGGCACAATGATGGCTCACTGCAGCCTTGACTTCCTGGGCTCAAGCAATCCTCCCATCTCAGCCTCCCAAGTAGCTGGGACCAGAGGCACATGCCACCGCACCCAGCTAATTTTTGTATTTTTAGTGGAGACGGGGTTTCATCCTGTTGCCCAGGCTGGTCTCAAAGTCCTAGGCTCAAGCGATGCACCCGTCTTAGCTTCCCAAAGCCCCGGGGTTCCAGGCGTGAGCCACCGTGCCCGGCTGGAGTTGTAGGTTGTTAGCCAGTTTGCTTTCACATTCTTGATCCTGACTGTTGTCTTTCCATGGCCTTGTGTTCACGCTGTGTTTGGGAAGGAAGCTGTGGACTTACAGATCTTCACACATCAGTGCTTTCTGTGCGACTTACAGATCTTCACACATCAGTGCTTTCTGTGCGACTTACAGATCTTCACAGATTTGTGCTTTATGTTGCAGTAGGTTTAGGTTGGTTGGGTCTCTTCAAACGTGAAAAGTCCCCACATATCGGCCAGGTGTGGTGGCTCACGCCTGTAATCCCAGCATTTTGGGAGGCTGAGGCGGGCGGATCACCTGAGGTCAGGAGTTTGAGACCAGCCTGGCTAATATGGTGAAACCCCATATCTACTAAAAACACAAACATCAGCCGGGCGCACTGGCAGGCACCTGTAATCCCAGCTACTCAGGAGGCTGAGGCTGGAGAATCGCTTGAATGCAGGAGGCAGAGATTGCAGTGAGCGGAGATTATGCCATTGTATTCCAGCCTAGGTGACAGAGTAAAACTATTTCTCAAAAAAAAAAGAAAAGAAAAGAAAAGAAAAAAGTCCCCACATATCAAGGAAACACGTCCCACGAATGGAGCCTTAAGAGCCTGCCCTTGCATGCTGCATGAGGACCCTGGCCCCCAGTCCACCCTCCTCATCTCCCTTCAACCCAACGGCCTATGACCCCACTGATGCCTCAGGCCCCAGAAGCCTCTCCCACCACACCTTCTCCTGGCCCTGGGATGGCGAAATGACTGCTCACAACGTGGCCAGGATGGATGGAGGACATCATATCGTTCCTGTATCCCAGCATTCTGAGAACCCGCTGGCTGTGATTCAGAACAAAGGAGAAATGAGGCCTGTTTCTTGGGCAGTGGAGGTGGGGATTTTTTTTTTTTTTCTTTTTTAAATTGGATTGAAATTTTCAGCTCTGAGTAATGGTCGGCTTGTGCCAGAGAAGGCGGCACCTGTGGACACGGATGGAGCCGAGAAGGCCTGGGCCTGGGGTTTAGGAGCTGCTCTGAGAGGCAGAGCCGCAGAAAGGAGCCACGAAGCTCCTGGGAGAGTGGGGCCTGCGTCTCCGGCCAGCAGCCACCACCACCCCCGAGATGGCTCCAGCTGGGACACAAAAGGAACCCACGGTTGTGCCGGGAAGGGTTGCCACAGCAGATTTCCAAGAACTAATTATCAAAGAGAAGCCAGGCAGGGCTCCCAGCCCTAGCTCTGGGAACACACAGACTGGGGGCTCCGAAACCCCTGAGCGCCGCCGCCTCCTGGGGCAGCCAGACCCTGTTAGCTCGTTGCACTCAATGGTTCCAGGCTTTTCACATGGGCGGAATGGAACAAACACGTGTGGGAATCATGATGAAGATTCCCAAGTCGCCTCCCAACGTGGTAAAGTTGTAGGGTAGAACCTTCCCACTGCAGACAAAGGCGGCCCTCACCCAAGCCTGAGCACACAGATGGTTAGAAATAGCCCAGGGCCATGTGGTGGTGCCCGCCTGTAGTTCCAGGTACTCGGGAGACCGAGGCAGGAGAATTGCTTGAACCCAGGAGGCGGAAGTTGCAGTGAGCCAAGATCGAGCCGCTGCCTCCAGCCTGGGCAACAGAGCCAGACTCCATCTCAAAAATAAAAAAAGAAAAAGAAAGAAAAGGAAGGGAGGAAGGAAGGAAGGAAAGAAGGAAGGAAGGCAGGAAGGAAGGCAGGAAGGAAGGCAAGAAGGCGAGCCCAGGGCCAAAGTAGAGTGGGGGAGGGGCCCGAGGGCGGGGGGTGGCCTTGGGGTCAGGAGGCAAGACTTTTATCTTACTGCGGGTGGGGCTGGAGAGGCGGTCTGTCCACGTGCCTCCATCTGTGTGTCCACCTGTCTTGGTCTCCAGCACAAAGCAGGCGCTTGGCCATCATTTTGGGGAAATTGCTGCCCATGGGAGCTTCCTAGGTGCCCAGCCACGGTGTCCAAGCAGCCATTTGCTTTGTGCTCTCAGCTCCATAGGCCAAGCAGGCTAAACCCACTTACTTGACTTATGGTAATTCCTTCCTCCTGTGCTGGCTGAACGCCTGACTGTGACACAGCCCACCCTGCAGTCTCCTTTGGATCAGGCCAGGAACGGTCCAGATCACCCCACAGGACCTCGTTCATTTAAGTGGCAATGATCTCTTGCGGGTCTACAAAGGAAGAACTGGAAAGGCAGGATCTGGGGAGAAGGTGAGCCTTAAACACGAATGACACCCATGATTTCCTTCATTACTAGGTGAGATGTGCCCCACAGGACAAGGACAGGGTGCAAGGAGAGCTGACAACTGGGGTGAACCACACTGCAAGATCTGAGCTAGTCTGATGGGGGAGGGTGGTGGGCAAGTGGGCTCTGCGATAGCAACGCAGGAGGGAAGACCCAGCCCCCACCCTCATTCTCTAGTTGCATCCTGGCAAACTCAGGCCACAGTCCAGAGGCCCCTTCCCTCCATTCTACTGAGCAGCCGGTGGGGTTGGAGGGGGCATGAGAAGTGGCCCCTGCCCCGAGACAGAGACAATACCACAGACATCTGCACACCACAGGGGCCGTAAATTTTTGATCAAGCACTTTGACCACTAAGCAAATTTTGAGTGCCTTCCTATAAGTAGTAGGTGAATAGTGGCCCCCAAAAAGATATGTTCATGTCCCAAACTTTGGTACCTGTGAATACGACCTTGTGTACAATAAGGATCTTTGGCCGAGCATGATGGCTCATGCCTGTAATCCCAGCACTTTGGGAGGCCGAGGTAAGTGGATCACCTGAGGTCAGGAGTTAGAGACCAGCCTAAACAATATGGTGAAACCCTGTCTCTACTAAAAATACAAAAAAATTAGCCGGGCATGGTGGCATGCACCTGTTAGTCCCAGCTACTAGAGAGGCTGAGACAGGAGAATTGCTTGAACCCAAGAGGTGGAGGTTGCAGTGAGCCAAGACTGCACCACTGCACTCCAGCTTGGGTGACAGAGTGAGACTCTTCTCAAAAACAAACAAACAAAAAATTACGGGTCTTTGCAAATGTAATTGACTTAGGGATCTCACAATGAATGTATCCTGGATTTAGAGTGGCCCTAAATACAATGACTGTGTCCTTATCAGAAGAAGAAAGGACGCAGAGGCCAGGCACGGTGGCTCACACCTGTAATCCCAGCACCTTGGGAGGCTGAGGCAGGTGGATCACCTGAGGTGAGGAGTTCGAGAACAGCCTGACCAATATGGTAAAACCCTGTCTCTACTAAAAGTACAAAAATTAGCCGGGGCATAATGGCATGTGCCTGTAATCCCAGCTACTCAGGAGGCTGAGACTGGAGAATTGGTTGAACCCAGGAGGTGGAGGTTGCAGTGAGCTGAGATCATGACACTACACTCCAGCCTGGGTGACAGAGCAAGACTCCATCTCAAAAAAAAAAAAAAAGAAGGAGAAGGAGAAGATGAGACACAGAGACACACAGGGATGAGGCCATGAGAGACAGAAGCAGAGACCGGAGGGGTGCGGCCGTGAACTGGGGCACACTGAGGGGTGCCAGCAGCCCCCAGAAGCTGGGAGAAGCCTGGAACAGATACGCCCTCAGAGCCTCTAGAAGGAACCCACCCTGTAGGCAGACGCCTTCACTTCAGACTTCCAGCCTCCAGAACTGTGAGAGAATCAATTTCTGCTGTTTAAGCTACTCAGTCTGTGGTCATTGATTACAGCAGCCCCAGGGAACGAACACACTATGTTTGTTTGTTTTGTTTGTTTGTTTGTTTTTTAGACAATGTCTTGCTGTTGCCCAGGTTGGGTGCAGTGGCACAATCATGGCTCACTGCAGCCTTGACTTTCCGGGCTCCAGCGATCCTCCCACCTCAGCCTTCCTAGGAGCTGAGAGTATAGGCGTGCGCCACCATGCCCGGCTTGTTTTTGTATTTTTTGTAGAGACGATGTCTCACCATGTTGCCCAGGCTGGTCTTGAACTCCTGAGCTCAAGCAATCCTCCCACCTTAGCCTCCCAAAGTGCTGGGATTACAGGCGTGAACCACCGCGCCTGGCCAGGAAATGAACGCACTCTCATACAAATTTATGCATTTCTGCATTGAGTAGTCCATAGTAATATCCTAGGTACACTATGAAACCACAAAGCCGTTGGCAGAAAGCAAGAGGTGCACGGGGCAAGGGAAAGATACAAGTAAAATCCAGAGTCGTCCAGGGTACCTGGGGGCCGAGCGGTGGTGATTCAACCATCAGGAGCAAAGGAGGGGTGGCTGGCCCCAGCACGTTTTATTTCTTAAGTGGACAGTGTGGTGCGTGGGTGTCCACATTATGTGATCATTATTTTCATCTTGCAAAACACCACCACCGTTGTTGGCGAATGAATGAAATAGTTCATAATAAAAGGTTTTTAAAAACCTTTAAAAAGGGCACAAGATTTGAGGAGTCCAGGCACTGAGCTCACTGTGCTGGCCTGTGGCTGAGGCAGGTCTCCAAAGTTCTCCGAGCCTCAGTTTCCTCAGTGAGCAAGCAGGGGCCGTGACGGTGCCTCCCTTCAGCACTGCAGAGATCAGTACCTGGCCGGGTGGGTACACGTGATCAGTCGCTGAGCATCCAAGCACATAGCTAGTCTCCACAGCAGCTCAGCTCCCTTCTAACAAGAGAGAAGAATGGCTCTTGTGGCCATATAACCCAATACCTTCTCATGACATGCCTTATACCTTTGTGTAAATAACTTAAACCCAGAAGGGGCTGGAATCCTCATAATGCTACTGTCTCCAGCCCTGTGGGTGGCTGAAAAACAGGTTCTCTTTGCCCCTGGTCTATTTCTCACAGTCTAATATGAACTCCGGGAACTGATAGGTGAGAAGTGCTCTCACTGCCCCCAGACCCTGGAGGCTTTTCTTGCTGTGTTTTCTGTGAATATTTCCAAATAATTGGCCAGCGTCTGCAGGATGGCAGAGGCGGCTGTGAGGAGGCCCTCAACCTTAGTTCATCAAGCCACCCTGGCATCAAGAACACCTCCCCCCGGCACTGCTCTCCAACTTCCAACACACCTGGGGTAAAGTCTACAGTTCGCTCTGCTCTTACTGGCCTTCTCTGTGGCCCTCAGATCTGCCACGCTGGTTCCTGCCCCAGGGTCCTTGCACTCATTGTTCTCCGTGCCCAGGACACGCCGAGCCAGCCCTTTGTGAGGCTGACATCTTGCAGCCACTGAGCTCTTGGGCCATGAAGTCACCTCTTCCAGGAGGTCATCCTGCCAAGGAGTCCTGTCCTCTGGCTTGGCACTTTTTCAGCTCCCTGCACTCTTTGCTTGCTGCTTGCCTCAGTCCCACTTGGGGAGGGAAGCCAGGAGCCTCAGGCATGAGGAGATGAGCCTGGCTTTCGGAGGGGAAGGAGAGGAAAATGACCAGGCCACCTGCCGATTCAACTGTGGCAAACCTGTGCTGTTTTGTAAGACCAGGTGCTGAGGATACAGGGTGGGCAACAAGACACAGGTTCTGCCCTGCAGGAAGCTAAATTCCACGGTGAAAAGGACAAAAGGGAGCGGGCAGGGTGTTCTGGCAGCATGGGGGAAGTAGGGAGGTTTTCTTGGAAGCAGCAACTTTGAAGGTGAAACAGCAAGGATGAGTAAGAGCTTGTCATGTGAGCAGAGTGGGGAGAGGGCCCCTGGTAGAGGACAAGCTAGCATGAAAGCTGGCAGGCACACCGTGTCCACTGAGGCTAGGGTCTCAGTTAGGCTCTGGGTCCCTACCGAAATCTCATGTCAAATTGTAATCCCCATGGGTCAAGGGAGGGACCTGGTGGGAAGTGATTGGATCATGGATGAATTTCTCCTTGCTGTTCTCATGATAGTGCATGAGTTCTCAGTAGATCTGATGGTTTGAAAGTGTGTGGCACTTCCCCCTTTGCTCTCTCTCTCTCTCCTGCCACCTTGTAAAGATGTGCCTGCTTCCCCTTCACCTTCTGCCATGACTGTAAGTTTCCTGAGGCCTCCCAGTCATGTTTCCTGTTAAGCCTGTGGAACTGTGAGTCATTTAAAACCTCTTTTCTTCATAAATTACCCAGTCTCAGGTAGTTCTTCACAGCAGTGTGAGACTGGCCTAATACAGGGTCCCTTCCCTTCTTTTTTTTTTTTTTTTAGATGGAGTCTTGCTCTATCGCCAGGCTGGAGTGCCGTGGCTCAATCTCAGCTCACTGCAACCTCCACCTCCTGGTTCAAGCAATTCTCCTGCCTCAGCCTCCCTAGTAACTGGGATTGCAGACGTGCCCCACCACACCCGGCTAATTTTTGTATTTTTAGTAGAGTCAAGGTTTCACCATTTTGGCCAGGCTGGTCTCGAACTCCTGACCTCAAGTGATCTGCCCCCCTCAGCCTCCCAAAGTGCCAGGATTACAGGTATGAGACACTGCACCTGGCATGGGTCCCTGACCTTCTTCCCAAAGATCTGGGGTAGGGGGGAGCTCAGATTTACTCTACCTCAGGTGCAAGAGTTTTGCAAGAGGGAAGAAGGACATCCCTTTGTCCCATCCCTTTCACTTTGGGAGCAGCCTGTGGTCTCCAGGACACCTAGAGAACAGCAGAGAAGAGCCCCCTGGCCAGGCTGGCACGGCAGCTGCCCTCTCAGCATGGACAGAAGCCTCCCCTCCTTCCCCAGCTTTCCCACGGGCCGCAAGCAGGTTCTTCCCCACCCCAGCTGTGTGAGCTCAGGCTCCGGGGGTGGTGTGGGAGAAGATGCATACTGGAGGCTCCCACCCACCCGCCAGGCAGGAACTTGCCTAGGGATAATAGGCTTTAGTCACTCACGAGAAAGATAACGAAGACCTCTAATAACAACTGAAAAAATAAACCAGAAAACCTCACCACTATGGGGCAGCTGAGCCAGGAAGGGCTAGGCGTGGTCCCTCTGGGGCTTTCAGCTGAAAGAAGCACACCTGAGACGTGAAAGGTGCGGTGAGAAAGTGGTGGGCAGGCTGCGAGTGACCTGTGGGGTCAAAGTCTCCAGTCTGCAGGGGCTCTGTGGGGAGCATGATCATGCTTAGGTTGGAAGCCCCCTGCTCTGGGCCTGCACCTGCCCTTCTGATGGCGCACAGTACTCAGGGTCAGTGTTTGCTGTTTATCCCAGGAAGTAAAGAACAACGTGTAGCCAGGCCCCGGGTGAGGTCAGACCCAGAAGAACTCCAGGGAGCTCGAGGAGCACATCCACAAGTCCGCCTAAGATCTGCTGATGACCTTGGAACCCATTCAATGGTCAACATGAAGCCCTGTGCTCTGCAAGGCACTGTGCTCTCCGGAGTCAGATCACCGAGTCTGGATCCTGGCTCCCTCACTTCCTGCGCGACTTGACCTCTCTATGCCTTGGTTACCTCACCTGCTATGTTGGAGTAACAATAGTACTCCTGTGGTATTTTAGTACTATAGTACTCTCCTACTACTAGAGATTAGGGTTAGGGTTCAATAAGCAAATCCACGTATGTGAAGTCACACAAAAAAGGGTCAATAGTTGCAGCTGAAATTGGTACCTTCCTATCCTATAAGGAACCCTCTCTCAGCACAGTCCGGGGCAGACATGCTGGGGCTGCGAGTGCTGATGCTCACAGGAGGCCACGGGTCCTACAGGGGTCTGGGAGAGTTACAGGGAACAAAATCTAATGTAGCGCCTAATCTGGAGGGGCTTACAGCCCGACGGAAGAACTGACAATAGCAAGATAAATACGTAAGAAGAGCCACTTATTCCACTTGCCTTCAAGAGGCCTACGAGGGCGGGGCCGTGGCTCACATCTGTAATCCCAACACTTTGGGAGGCCGAGGCAGGCAAATCACTTGAGGCCGGGAGTTTGAGACCAGCCTGGCCAACATAATGAAACCCCGCCTCTACTAAAAATACAAAAATTAGCCAGGTGTGGTGGTGCACCTCTGTAGTCCCAGCTACCCAGGAGGCTGGGGCATAAGAATTGCTTGAACCCAAAAGGCAGAGGTTGCAGTGAGCCAAGATGGCACCACTGCACTCCAGCCTGGGTGTCAGAGCGAGATTCTGTCTCAAAAAACAAACAAATAAAAAAGAGGTCTATGAGGCCAGGGTCTGAAATGTAAAAACAAAATTCCATGCAGTCTGGGTTTTCCCCAAGCGGTCTCCTGACACTGCTCTTGCCAAAGTCTCCGGCCAGCTCATCGTGGAATCCAGAGGCTGCATGTGGCTCAGCCCTTCTCTTCTTGACACCCCACAGCACTTGACCCTGTAGAGCCCACACCCTCCTCCCTTCCAGACTGACTAAGCCCCCTGGTTCTTTCCTTTTTTTTTTAGATGGAGTCTCACTCTTGTCACCCAGGCTGGAGTGCAATGGCACGATCTCAGCTCCCTGTCACCTCCGCCTCCTGGTTCAAGCAATTCTCCTGCCTCAGCCTCCTGAGTAGCTGGGATTACAGGCACCCACCACCACGCCCGGCTAATTTTTGTATTTTTAGTAGAGACAGGGTTTCACTATGTGGCCAGGCTTGTCTCGAACTTCTGACCTCAGGTGATCCACCTGCCTTAGCCTCCCAAAGTGCTGGAATTACAGGCATGAGCCACTGCGCCCATCCCCCCTGGTTCTTTTCTAGGGCCCCTTCCCCTCCTTCCCTCTCCTCCCCCTCTATCTGCTCTCCCTGGCCAGTTACAGCCATTCCTGCCGTCTCCATCACCATTTAGATGCTGCTGACCGTATACTGAGTTGGATAAGGTGCCACCCAAATTCGGTGTCCACCAGGAACTTCAGGATGGGACCTTATTTGGAAACAGGGTCTTTGCTGATGTAATTGGTTAAATTAAGATGAGGTCACAGTGCAGGAGGGTATACCCTAAACCTAATGACTGGTGTCCTTATAAGAGGGCTATGTGAACTACAAGAGGAAAGGTGGCCATGTGCCGAAACAGAGGCAGAGACTGGAGGCGTCGCCAAGGATTGCTGAAAACCACCAGGAGCTGGAAGAGACAAGGAAGGATTCTTCCCTTGAGCCCTTGGGAAAAGCAGGACTCTGCTGACACATAGATTTTGGACTTCCAGCCTCCAGAGCTAAGAGAAAGCACATTTCTGTTGCTTTAAGCCACCCCAACTCCGGTCATTTGTTTGGCAGCCCCAGGAAGCTAACACAGCCCTCACTATATCTCACCACCATCTCCTGAGCTTCCCACCTGACAGCCAGACAATTCCTCACACTCGGCCCTTCCAAAACCCACTCTCCCTGACATCTGTTCCCTCTCCAGAATTCCTCATGCCAAGGATTGCACCACCGGCTGCCCAAACCAGAACCCAGTCATCGCCCGGATCCTCCCTGCCCTCCACCCCTGAAACCCAGTGACTCATCAAGCCCTGCACATTCCACCACCAGAGTCTTCCTTGGAGACTAAAGAGACAACCAAATGTGACCCTGGGATCTTGATGGGACCCCGGCTCTCAAAACAAAAGCCCAACCATGAAAGGCCATCCTGGAACACTCGGGACAATCTGGACACAAACTGGGCAGCAGCCGTCACCCCTCTTGGGTTTCCGTGGTGCGATACTGGTTCTGCGATTCAGGAGAAAAATGCCCTCATTCTCAGGAGATGCAGCTGAGTGTCTCAGGGTGAAGCTGATGTCCATGCCTGACACTGACTTTCAAATGGTACAGAAAAAGAAAATCCACCCACTTTGCTATGTCTTGAGAGAGCAAAGCTGGAGATATTAGATTGTTGAGTCTAGGTAGAGACAAATGTGTTTGTGGTACTGGTCTTTCAACTTTTCAGGAAGGTAAGAATTTTTCTGGTAAAAAGTTGAGGGGAGGCCAGGCACGGTGGCTCACGCCTGTAATCCCAGCACTTCGGGAGGCCGAGACGGGCGAATCACAAGGTCAGGAGTTCGAGACCAGCCTGGCCAACACAGTGAAACCCTGTCTCTACTAAAAATACAAAAATTAGCTGGGTGTGGTGGTGACTGTAATCCCAGCTATTTGGGAGGCTGAGGCAGGAGAATTGCTTGAACCCAGGAGGCAGAGGTTGCAGTGAGCCATGATGGCACCACTGCACTCCAGCCTAGGTGATAGAGCTAGACTCCATCTCAAAAAAAAAAAAAGATTGGGGGAATCTTCTGGCCTTCCTCATTCTCTGCTCCCACTTCCATGCTCTGCTGCAGACCCCCAGCACCCCTCCTGCCTGGGAAATCTCTGCTCCAGCTTTGCCAGATGGCTTCCACACACCATCACCACCAAACCCAATCCTGTCCACTTCAACCTGGTGACCACAGTGCAGTCAGAGTTCTCTCTCCAACGCCAGAATCTTCTCATGTCCCTCCCTTGCTAGAAGCCCTCTGAAGCCTGCTCCTGGGACAAGGATCACATTCCTTACATAATCTATGAGGTCCTTGGTCACCTCTCCAGCCCCTCGCTGCTCTCAACACGGAACTCCACATTCCGGCTGTTCTTCTCTTCTCTACACACCTTCTTACCTCCTGCCTTGCCCATGGAATGTCCGCTCCTCTGCCTTCATCTGCTGGGACCATCTTCAGGTCTCAACATGATGTCCCTTCTCTGCAAGTCCTTTGCTTGTGCCAACTGCTCTATGGAGCACATGTACTCTGCATATAATCTACAAAGCTTGTACATTGTGTAGCAAATACTTCCCCTTTTCACGGGGGGTCCTCTCTCTCTTACCCAGCAGAAACCTCTAAGAGGGGAAGATTGGAACTCTTGTATCATGCTCTCCTACCCACCTGGCAGAAGAGCTGGCACATGGCAGGTGTGTGCCGTGGTTTCAATGTGTCCCCCAAAGTTCATGTGCTGTAAACTCCATCCCCAATGTGACAGTGTTGGGAGGTGGGGTACTGCCTTCCTGAATAAATTAATGCCATCATTGGGGAGTGGGTTCCTTATAAAAGGACTAGTTTGGCTCCCTCTTGCCCCACTCCCTACCCTCTTTCAGGCCTTCTGCCATGGGATGATGCAGCAAGAAAGCCTTTGCCAGATGTGGCCCCTTGACTTCTCAGCCTCCAGAACTGTGAGCCAATAAATTTCAGTTCGTTATAAATTACCTTGGCCTGGCACAGTGGCTCACATCTGTAATCCCAGCACTTTGGGAGGCTGAGGCAGAGGGATCACTTGAGGTCAGGAGTTTGAGACAAACCTGGTCAACATGGTGGAACCCCATTTCTATTACAAATACAACAATTAGCCAGGCGTGGGGGTGCATGCCTATAATTCCAGCTACTAGGGAGGCTGAGGCAGGAGAATCACTTGAACCCGGGAAGTGGAGGTTGCAGTGAGCCGAGATCACACCACTGCATTTCAGCCTGGATGACAGAGCAAGACTCTGTCTTAATAAATAAATAAATAAAAATAAAAATAAATAAATTACCCTATGCTATTCTGTTATAGCAGCACAAAATGGGCTAAGGTGGTTTGCAATAAGTAATCAATGAGTGGGTGGAAGTATGAGCGATGGCTGGGTGGGTAGGTGGATAGATGGAGGACAGGGAGGTGGATGGGTAGGTGAGTAAATGACATAGTACAAACAAAGGCGCCATCACATTCCAGTGGGGGTGAGGACCAGGTTTAACTGCGGGAGGCTCCTTAAAGCCTCAGAGAAGGCAGCATTTTGACGATGGCTGCCGTTTAGTGGGCACTTCTTTGCCGGGCCCCAGGCCCCACACTTGACTGGGTTGCCTCCCTTCACCCCCGTAGAAGCCCCTGGAGTAAGATATTAATATTTTCCCTCTTTCTAAGTCTCGTTACCTTGGTAATTTTATTTTAATAAAATTTAAAAATAAATTTTACCTGCACATGGTACATCATTTTAAAAGTACAAAAGGAGAGGCAGTAAAGAAAAATCACCTTTCTTCACTGGTAAATCCCCAGACTGTTGTAGACACAGTAGGAGCTCAATAAAAATGAGTTGAATTCAGTGGCATTTTATGTGCAGACACAGAAGCTCAGAGAGACAGGCCAGGCACGGTGACTAATGCCTGTAATCCCAGCACTTTGGGAGGCTGAGGCGGGTGGATCACCTGAGGTCAGGAGTTCGAAACCACCCTGGCCGACGTGTCGAAACTCCGTCTCTACTAAAAATACAAAAATTAGCCAGTGTGGTGGCGAGTGCCTGTAATCCAGCTACTCAGGAGGCTGAGGCAGGAGAACCACTTGAACCCGGGAGATGGAGACTGCAGTGAGCCCAGCCTGGCAACAGAATGAGACTCTGTCAAAAAAAAAGAAAAAAAAAGAAAAAAAAGAAGCTCAGAGAGATTCAGGAGGTTGCCTGATGCCTCACAGGTTGATAAGCTGGAGAAGTCAGGGATTGGAATCAGGTGCATTGGACTCAAACCTGCCCTGTCAGCCTAACAGGTGAAATGGGTGAGGAGGGCAGGCCTGGGGGGCAGTGGGGGGATCATAGGCAGAGGCTCAGAGGCAGGAAAGTCATGGCATGGGAGGAATTTGGCCAGAGTGGAGGGTTTGTGTCACGAAATTGGGGTGAAGCTAAAGTTGGCATTGCACCCTTGAATGCCAGGCTAAGGAGTGGGCACCTAGCCGCTGTGAAAGGCAGGGCTGAAAGGAGCAGCAGGGCAAGAGCTCGGAAGGTAGGAGACCTGGGCGAGTCTCTGGGAAGCTGACACCCCAGAGTGGGACAGAGACCAGACCTCGCAGGGAAATGAGCCTGACACAATCTCGAAGGCTTAGTTGAGATTCTGACTTTGTTCTACCTGCTCGTCCTCACCTGGTGTTCGTTAATCACCTCCTGCTTGGCCGGGCGCGGTGGCTCACGCCTGTAATCCCAGATCCGCCGAGGTGGGTGGATCACGAGGTCAGGAGATGGAGACCATCCTGGCTAACATGGAGAAACCCCGTCTCTACTAAAAATACAAAAAAAAAAAAATTAGCTGGGCATGGTGGTGGGCGCCTGTAGTCCCAGCTACTCCGGGCGCTGAGGCAGAAGAATGGCATGAACCCGGGAGGCCAAGCTTGCAATAAGCCAGGATCATGCCATTGCACTCCAGCCTGGGCAACAGAGTGAGACTCCGTCTCAAAAAAAAAAAAAAAAAAAAAAAAAAAAAAAAAAAAAATTCACATCCTGCTGATGGAAGGAACATGCCTTCCTGGCCATGAACTGAGCCAGGTGGGCTGTGGCAGTGCACGGCAGAGACCTGGCTGTGCCAGGACTGTGGTGACTGGCCTGTGCACCATGGCCTCCTCTTCCTCCTCTGAGCACTGACTCCCAGCATCTGGGTGCGCAGCCTGCTTTCTGATTCGATCGCAGCTGCTGTGGGGAGAGTGGATCCCAGCCCCTCTATCCTTCGTCACAGAGGCAGTAGCGGGTAGTGGCTTAGAATTAGGAGTTCTACCTCCTGGTTCTCATTTTGCCACCCAATAGCTTTGTGACCCAGAGAAAAGGTCCTGGTGCCCTGCTACTCAATTTTTTTTTTTTTTTTTTTTTTGAGATGGAGTCTCACTGTGTCGTCCAGGCTGGAGTGCAGTGGTGCAGTGGTGTGGTTTTGGCTCACAGCAACCTCTGCCTCCCGGGTTCAAGCTCTTTTCCTGCCTCAGCCTCCCAGCCTCCCAAGATTACAGGCGTCAGCCGACACACCCGGCTAAGTTTTGTAGTTCTACTAGAGATGGGGTTTCACCATGTTGGCCAGGCTGGTCTCGAACTCCTGACCTCAGGTGATCTGCCTGCTTCGACCTCCCAAAGTGCTGGGACCACAGGCGTCAGCCACCATGCTCAGCCTCAATTTTTACCTCCGTAAAAATGGGATGATGTCTTCTCTACCCAGGATGCTGGGAGCAGTAAAGACACACTGCGTGCACACCTAGAAGGCATGCAGGATATGTCGGTCCCGATGTCTTCATCTGTTTCTGAACTTTACTTTCCACATCTTTGAAATGAGAGTGGTCACTGATGATAGAGGGGAAATTGTGGGTGGGTTCTCAGCCAAGCCAAAGCCAAGGTTGGTTGTAGGGCTGGTGGGCCGCCCATGGAAGCCTTTTGCACATGCTATTTACCGGCAAGGACGACTCTTTATAGGGATGTCGGAGTCTAAGACTTGAGGAAGATAATGAGGAACAAAGTCATCTGGGCTCCTTAGGAAAAAACTTCATTTGGGGGAGTGGTTTTCAGTGTGGTCTGCGGGTCACACTGCATGACAGTTAGAGAACGTTCTGGAAATGCGGAATGGGGGCCTGCTTGTCATGGTGGGTTCTACTGGATGTCTACTGGCAGAGGGCAGGGCAGCGTTCTAGATCATTTTAGACATTTCATTTCAGGAGAGTGAAGAGGGGCCAGATGCGCTGGCTTACATCTGTAATCCCTAGCACTTTGGGAGGCTGAGGCAGGAGGATCACTTGACACTGGGAGTTTGAGACCTGCCTGGGCAACATAGCGAGACCCCCATCTCTACAAAAAATACAAAAATTAGGTGGGTATGGTGGCATACACCTGTAGTTCCAGCTACTCAGGAGGCTGAGGTGGGAGGATCGCCTGAGCCTGGGAGGTCAAGGCTGCAGTGGGCCAAGACTATGCCACTGAACACTTCCAACGTGAGAGAGAGAGTAAGATCCTGTCTCCAAAAAAAAAAAAAAAAAGAGAGAGAGAGAAAAGAGAACATGTACAAGATGTGTGTTATAAAAAGGGGCATCAGAATTCTGACCCATTCTACTCCATGGATAAACCTTGAGAATATTATGCTCAGTGAAATAAACCTGACACAAAGAGACAAATACAACTCCCTGTCCACAGAGGGGTGACTGCAGGACCCCCTGTGGATCCCAAAATCCTCGGATGCTCAAGTCACTTATATAAAATGGAGTAGTGTTTGCATATAACCTACACATGTCCCCCTGTAGACTCTAAATCATCTCTAGATGGCTCGTAACACCGAATAAAATGCCTACGCATCGCTTCATTTGCGTGGATTCAGTGCGATACTCCGCGCGCAGTAAATTCAAGTTCTGCTTTTTGGAACTTTGTAAAAAGTTTTTTCTGCATTTTTTTTTCCTTCCTTCTTTCCTTCCTTCCCTTCCTTCCTTCCTTCTTTCTTTCTTTGAGACGGGGTTGTGCTCTGTCACCCAGGCTGGAGCGCAGTGGTATGATCATGGCTCACTACAGTCTTGATCTCTCAGGCTCAAGCAATCCTCCAACCTCAGCCGCCCAAGTAGCTGGGACTACAGATGCACCCGCCTGTAATCCCAGCACTTTGGGAGACCAAGGCAGGCAGATTACTTGAGGTCAGGAGTTCAAGACCAGCCTGAGCAACACGGTGAAGCCCCATCTCTACTAAAAATCAAAAATTAGTTGGGTGTGGTGGCCGGGTGCCTGTAATTCCAGCTATTCAGGAGGCTGAGGCAGGATAATTGCTTGAACCCAGAAGGCAGAGGTTGTAGTGAGCCAAGATTGCACCACTGCACTCCAGCCTGGGAGACAGAGCAAGATTCTGTCTCAATAATAATTTTTTTTTTTTTTTTTTTTTTTTGTAGAGATGGGGTCTTGAGCTCCTGGGCTCAAGTGACCCTCCCACCTCAGCCTCTGAAAGTGCTGGGATTATAGGTGTATACCACCGCGGCTGGCCTGAGAATATTTTTAATCTGTGGGTGCTTGAATCCATGGATTTGGGACACATAGACATGGGGGTCTGTCTGTACTGTAAGATTCAACCTACACGAGGTGTCTAGAGTAGTCAGATTCACAGAGACAGAAAGAAGCTGGTGGTTGTCACGTTTCAGGGACGGGGGAATGGGGAGTTAGTGTTTAATGGAGATAGAGTTTCCGTTTGGGAAGATGGAACAGAATTCTGGAGATGGATGGTGGTGATGGTAGTGCTACATTGTGAATGTTCCTTTTTCTTTCTTTTTTTTTTTTTTTGAGAGGGAGTCTCACTCTATCGCCCAGGCTGGAGTGCAGTGGCACCACCTTGGCTCACTGCATCCTCCACCCACCGGGTTCAAGTGATTATCCTGCCTCAGCCTCCTGAGTAGCTGGGATTACAGATGCACTCCACCATGCCCAGCTAATTTTTATATTTTCAGAAGAAACGGGGTTTCACCATGTTAGCCGGGATGGTCTTGAACTCCTGACTTCAGGTGATCTGCCCACCTCGGCCTCCCAAAGTGCTGGGATTACAGGCGTGAGCCACTGTGCCCGGCCACGAATGTTCTTAAGGCCCCTGAACTACATGCTTCACAAGGTTAAGATGGTAATTTACATGATACATGTGTTTAGCACCGTTTTAAAGAAGGGGACCATCGGCTTCAGAACTGCTGATCCCGATCCACATGTCAGAGGCCACAAGAGACCACAGGACAAGTTTGCAACCCTGGGTGACAAGACTGTGGAGAAGCATCCGGTTAAATAAAGGCCCCTTCTGTCCAGATGGCTGAGACGGAGGGAGGAGACAGAGGCCCAGGGTCTGGCCAGCCTTCCCTTCTTCCCTCCACTCAAGGAAAGTGACTTTTTTGATTCTTATTTCCTGAGACGTGAAAGTAAACCAGGGGCCCTGGGGTGCGGGAGAAAGATTTCTTAGATAGTAAGTCTTTTCCCAAATTATTTATTAATTAATTAT
>NW_016803499.1:3690817-3763826 GCF_001698545.2 Rhinopithecus bieti | reverse complement strand
AAAAAAAAAAAAAAAAAAAAAAAAAAAAAAAAAAATGGTGAGGTGAGGAACTTGGCACTGAACGGTGTTGAGTCACGTGGTGAGAACGTCTTTCCCTTTTCAATGATGGGTCAGTCCCTCTGAACAAAGTGAGATTTCATCCCGGGCTAGTGATGACTAATGTCTTCTTAAACAAAGTGAGTAGCCCTCAGGTTCAGAGTCTGGAAGGCAGTGGAGTGTATGAGGAGTTTCAGAATGTCACTTTTTTATTGCATTCCTTTTCATAGCCACCTCCTGATTATTCCAAGTGACACTGTTTCAATCAAGGTGAGCTTTGTGTAGGTGTCTGAAGTGTCCAAATCACAGTGGCTTCAATGAGAGAAGTTTGTTTTTCTCATACAAAGGCAACCATGATGAAAGCTTTCCAGGGCTGGCAGGGAGGTTCTGTAATCATTAAGAACCCGGGATCCTTCTATCCTGAGTAGCTGGGACTACAGATGTGCACCACCATGCCAGCTAATTTTAAAATCTTTCATAGAGACAGGGCGTCACCATGTTGCCCAGGCTGTTCTCAAATTCCTGGGATCCAGCAGTTCTCTTGTCTCGGCCTCTCAAAGTGTTGGGATTACAGGCTTGAGCCACCACGCCCAGCCTGCCGGCTCCTTGGTGTTTAAAAGATAAAATCCCGGCCCTTCCTCCAGGCTCTAAGTCCTCTCCTGAGTCTTCCTGGAACCGGTTTGCTACAAGCTTGCTGCCTCTGGGAGGCGCCTCTGATTCTGTGACCCTGGCCTTAGCACTTGCTGTTCCCTGTGTCTGAGCTGCTTGCTGCCTGATGAACTCCTCCTCGTCCTAGGAAACCAACTCAAAGGACCCCCTCTCTGGAAAGGCGGTTTGGTGTGCTGGAAACCCTATGGGCCTTGGAGTCAGGAGCCTTGGGTTGAAGTCCTAGCTGCACCTTGTGACTTGATAAATCACTTCAGCTCTCAGGACTCAGTTTGTTTTCATGTGGAATTATTTCCCTGTTTGTCTCTCCCATTAGGAACTCCTTCAGGTCTGGAACTGCATTGTATTTAGCCTTGGGTCCTCTCCTTCCTCCCAGTCCCGAAAAGCATGGGGATATTGCATTAGTATCTCAGGATAAGTAAGAACTCAAATCACCAAGTAGCACCTGTAAACCAAAAAGCATCTGAACAGGTCTCGATCGGTTTAGAAAGTTTATTTTGCCAAGGTTAAGGACGTGCCTGTGGCAGCCTCAGGGAGTCCTGACAACATGGGCCCAAGGTGGTCAAGGCATAGTTTGTTTTTCTACATTTTAGGGAGACATAAGGCATCCTGGTTCCAGATCTGTGTTGCCGTTGATGCTAGAGAAGAGTAATAAGGCATGTCCTGCCCTTCCACCTTCTGCAGTCTGCAGTGTACCTCTGTGTGCCCACAGGTACCCAATGCTTAACGCCTGCTCATACGTAAGAATAGGCAGCTTTGGCATTCCGGTTCTGTGTCATTTCACTTAGGGTAATGGCCTCCAGCTCCGTCCATGGTGCAGCAAAGTCAGGATTTCCTTCTTTTTATGGCTGGGTCATATTCCGTGGTGTATGGAGGGGCGGGGCAGATTTTGTTTTATTTTTTGAGACAGAGTCTCATTCTGTCGCCCAGGCCGGAGTTCATTAGCGCAATCTTGGCCATTCTTCTGCCTCAGCCTCCCGAGAGACTGGGACTACAGGTGCCCACCACCATATCTGGCTACTTTTTGTATTTTTAGTAGAGACGAGGTTTCGCCATGTTGGCCAGGCTGGTCTTGAACTCCTGACCTCAAGTGTTCCGCCTGCCTCCGCCTCTCAAAGTGCTCACATTCTAGGCCTGAGTCACTGCGCCTGGCCACTAGGCAGGTTTTAAATCTGGGGCTCAGCTCTTCTGGGCATTCAGTTCACCAGCAGACCACCCACTTCCCCAGGGGAACACACTGTGTGCCCTCAGGGGTCCAAGTCTGGGGGTTAAAGGGTGAGAATAGTCATCTCGGAGCCTGGGCGCCACCTGGAGTCTCTGCAGGAGGCGCCCCCTGTGGCCCTGGTCTGTAAAACCTGCTTTTCACCAGCAGTCTGAGATCAAAGAGGAGTTACAGTATCTGTCCTGAACAATCTGGTTGGGAAGATGAGATAGAGCGATTAGTAGGATTAGTAGTGCGTACCAGCTGAAGGCGAAATCGTCCTTTTGCTTGCAGCAGTGGTGGAGTCATTCCTGAGCTCCACCTGGGACTGAGTCGGACTCCCTGATGGAGGGACCTGGGTGTCTGCAGTTTGGATGAGTTTCCAAAAGATCCCTTCCACGCGTGTTTTGAAACTGAAGCTGCATGTGTGCGTGGAGCGGGTGCAGGGCTTGATTCCTGAGCTGTCACTGTCCAGCCCTCAATACCTCATCCCCCTGTCCTTGCCCTGAAAGGCCCTCACGGGGTCTGCCCAGCTCTCCCTGGCCAGACATTCCCACACTCAGGGAATTCTCCTCCAGACCCTGGGACACACCCCCTTGCCCCCAGACACCTCCTGAGGAACCTCATATTCAGGGTTGATCAAAACCAGGTCATCGCCTTTGTAGCTCTGTCCTCACCCTGAACATGGTCTCTGTGTCCCCTCCTCTCAGCCTCCTTCATGCCAACCCCACTGTCCATGCCCCATACTCATGCCAAGCCCCCAACACCCCTCAAATGCATGCCCTCGCTTCAAACTGCCCTACGCCCCTCCTTCTGCCACCATCCCCCCACCCCTCGGCCATTCCAGAGGCCTCCTAACCTGGCTTCCCACATCCTCCCTTGCACCCTGCAGCCTACCCTGTGGCTGAGGCTTGAAAAATGCAAATCTGACCTCCCTGCCTGGACTTCTTTAGGGCCCTGCCCTGGCCCTTGGGACAAAACCAAGCTCATACAGGCTCTAGCTGCAAAACAGAACCAGAAGACAAAACAGAACAGGGCTGGCAGCTGTTTAAGCAGAAAAGCAAGTGGTCAAAGGACAGTAGGCAGCTGGCAGGCCTCGGAAGGACAAGTGAGCTGCCTCGGCCACGGGGGCCGGCCACCAAATGCCAACACAGCACCCCTGCATGTTCAGAAACCTGACATCTCTGCTGCCAGCCTGGGAAACGAGCTTGATTGTGTCACCGACCCTGTCTGGGCCCCGGGGCCCCGAGGCCTCCGGCCAGCTCGAGCTGCAAAGGAGGCTGGCACACAAGGTTGGCCTGGAGCCTGGCGCATTTCTTAGACATGGGCAGGGTATCCCAACGGATGGGTAGGCCCCTCCTTCCTCGAATCTTAGAATGACAGAGGGACCTTTGCCCTCCAACCTCCGCTGCTATGCCGCCCCACCCAAGCCTCGCCCAGCCCTCAGCCACCTCGGCCCTTCAGTTCCTTCTAGGAGTCCTGTTCCCTCCTGGTTCCAGGCTGTGTACAGGCTGTCCCCATACAGGCTGTCCCCATACAGGCTGTCCCCCACCCCATGCAGCCTGGCCCCCTGCCAAGAAGGCACTTTATCCCAGCCCCTTCCAACTGGCTGCCTGCCACCACCATCTTTCCTCAGATGTCCTGCTAGAATGGGAACTCCACGAAGGCAGGGACATCCCTCTGGTCCTGGCTACGTTTATCACTTAGTAGGTGCTCAATAAATACTTGTCAAAAAGTGAACGAACGAATGATTTGGGGAAGCTCTGTAACCGACATTTCGTTTCTTTCACTATAAAATGGGAACACAGGTGGTTATCTGCCTCTCAAATTTGTTTACAACAATTTTTTTTTTTTTGAGACAGAGTTTTGCTCTTGTCGCCCAGGATGGAGTGCGACGGTACAATCTCCGCTCACTGCAATCTCTGCCACCATGCCTACTTAATTTTTGTATTTTTAGTAGATAGGATTTCACCATGTTGGCCACGGTGGTCTTGAATTCCTGACCTCAGGTGGTCCACCCGCCTTGGCCTCCCAAAGTGCTGGAATTGCAGGCGTGAAACCACCACGCCCGGCCCATTTTTAGTTTTTTAAGCAATCAAATTGGTCAGGGTTTTATTTCACAGCCCTCTCCTTCCTGATCATAATAGCAATAAAATTCTCCCAGGTTTGCAGCTTCTTTTTCTTTTTTCCATTCATATCTTGTATCCATTTGGGATTTATTTTGGTAGAAGGAGTGAGGTAGGAATGCCACAATTTTCCCCACTGTGCCAAGCCCATTAATGATTTGTTCTTATACGTTTGAAACACCATTTTACCATATTTTAAATTTCCACATGTAGCACTATGATGCCTTTCACTGCAAATATCAGAAAGCTCAACTCAAACTGGCTTAAATTGTTTGTATGTTTTCTTCAGATGGAGTTTTGCTCTGTCTCCCAGGCTGGAGTGCAGTGGTGCAATCTCGGCTCACTGCAAACCCTGCCTCTCAGGTTCCAGTGATTCTCCTGCCTCAGCCCTCCCCAATATCTGGGATTAGAAGCACATGCCACCAAGTCCACCTCATTTTTGTATTTTTAATGGAGAAGGGGTTACCCCATGTTGGCCAGGCTGCTCTCGAACTCCTGACCTCAGGTGATCCACCCACCTCGGCCTCCCAAAGCGCTGGGATTACAGGCGTGAGCCACTGGGGCTGGCGTACCATATTTTCTTTATCCAATCCACCGCTGATGTGTACCTAGGTTGATTCCATGTCTTTGCTATCGTGAATAATGCTGCAAGGAACATACAAGTGCTTGTGTCTTTTTTGTAGAATAATTTATTTTCTTTGGGTATATACCCAGCAATCCAATTGCTGGATCAAATGGTGGTTCTGTTTTAAGTCCTCTGACAGATCTGCAAACTGCTTTCCAGAGTGGCTGAACTAATGTACATATTCACATTCCCATTAACAGTGTATAAGTAAATGTTCCCTTTTCTCCACAGCCTTGCCACCATCTGTTGTTTTTTGACTTTTTAATAATAGCCATTCTGGCTTGTATGAGATGGTATCTCATTTTAGGTTATTTTATTTTTAGAAAGGGTCTTGCTGTCACCCAGGCTGGAGTGGAGTGGTGTGATCTTGGCTCACTGCAACCTCTGCCTCCTGGGCTCCAGTGATCCTTTTGCCTCAGCCTCCTGAGTAACTAGGACTACAGAAGCGACATTGTGCTTTTGATTTGCATTTCTCTGATGATTAGTGATGACAAGCATTTTTTCATGTGTTTGTGGGCTGCTTATGTGTCTTCTTCTGAGAAGTGTTTGTTCATGTATTTTGCCCATTTTTCAATGGAATTATTTTTTTTTCTTGTTAAGTTCCTGATAGCTTCTGGATATTAGACCTTTGTTGGATGCCTAGTTTGCAAATATGTTCTCCCATTCTGTAGGCTGTCTGTTTATTCTGTTGATAGTTTCTTTGCTGTGCAGAAGCTTTTTCATTTAATTAGGTCCCACTTACCATTTTTGTTTTGGTTGCAATTGCTTTTGAGGACTTAGCCATAAATCATTTGCCCTGGCTGGTGCTGAGAAGGGTATTTCTTAGAGTTTCTCTAGGATTTTTGTAGTTTGAGGGCTTACAGTTAAATCTTTAGTCTGTTCTAATTTTTGTATGTGGTGAAAGGCAAGGGTCCAGTTTCATTCTTCTGCATTTGCCTAGCCAGTTATCCAAGCACCATTTATTAAATAGGAGCTTCTTTCCTCTCCTTGCTTGTTTTTGTTGATTTTGTTGAAGATTGGGTGGTTATAAATGTGTGGCTTTATTTCTGGTTCTCTATCCTCTTTACTGTGAACCTGTGGGTTCAAGAGATGGGTCTCTTGAAGATAGCAAACAGTTGGGTCTTCTCTTTTTATCCAGCTTGCCATTCTATGCCTTTTTTTTTTTTTTTTTTTTTTTTTTTTTTTTTTGAGACAGAGTCTTGCTATGTCACCCCGGCTGGAGTGCAGTGGTGCCCTCTTGGCTCACTGCAAGCTCCACCTCCCAGGTTCACGCCATTCTTCTGCTTCAGCCTCCCAAGTAGCTGGGACTACAGATGACCACGGCCCAGCCCTAATTTTTTTGTATCTGTTTGTAGTAGAGAACAGGGCTTTCACCATGTTAGGCCAGGATGGTCTCGATCCTCCCTGATCCTCGTGAGTCCACCCACCGATCCGGCCTCCCAACGGGAGTCATAGCATGAGGGCACCCCCGCCCACTTTGGGCCTTTTAAGTGAGGGCATCGTAGCCTGTTTAAGGGAGGAGACCACCCCTCATATTGTCTTATGCCCCAATTTCTGCTCCCAAAGAAAGAAGAAGTAAAAACTAAAAGGCAGAAATGAAAATCCACAAGCAGGCAGACCTCGGCGCCACACCCGGTGCGTAAAGATCGACCCCCCCGGACCTAATCGGTTCTGTTTATCTATAGAGTTTACAACATTGTACAGAAAAGGCACTGTGAAACATCCCTGATCCTGGTTCTTCTGTTCTGATCTAATTACCAAGTCTGCACCAGTAGCCCCCAGGTCCAGCAGTATCCCCTGGCTTGCTCCAATCGATCACGACCCGTCTCACGCGATGCACCCCCTTAGAGCGTCCTTGTGAGCACCTTAAAAGGGACAGGAATTGCTCACATGGGCGAGTTTCCGGCTCTCTGAGAAGCAGTCTTGCTCCGATGCCGCCCCCGGCGACAAAAACCCCTTCCTAAAATACACATAATATATAAAAAAAATAAAGATAGTCTGCAAGAGTTTTTGTCCTGCGCGGTTCGTCCTGAGCTACATTTTCTAATAAAACAGACAAAAGGGAGAGCGAGGTGAATTAGAGAAGACAAGGATTGGATTGAGGGCAGCTCCTTACGAAAAAACCAGCTTAAGCCTGAAAACAATGGTGGGAACATACAACTAAAAACAAGGAGATTCCCCCCAAACAATAAGGGCGATAGCAAGAAAATACAAAAGATCAGCATAGCTATAGACCAAACAGAAGAACACAACAAATCACAAGAACAGAATGTGGACACAAGTAGAGATAACAACAACAATATAGGCATAAAAAGAACCGGGAGAGACATATAAGACTGCAAAATAAATATAAATACATAGTAATATATAATATACACACACATAAACTGAGTATATAACTACAGTGCTGCCTTTATCCGGCACTTCTGCGTCTTCTGGGTTTTTGCTTTGATTTAAATTGCTTGCCAGGCACTGGTCTTTAAAGAAGCCTTGCTTCTCTCTCTGAGTGGAATGTGGTGATCACCACGGTGTGCCTGTACCCCACCTCTGCTGCGCTTGTCTCTCCCTCGACTCTCGACTCGGCTCCTGCTTGGATATTTGGTTTTGGTTTTGGCAGCTGGGCGCTTTCGGCATACTCTGCTTTGGGTTTGGTGAAAACTGCAAAAGTGTGTGTTGCCCTTCTTAACCCATTCCCCCTTTGGTTTGGTGGCCTGTCGGCATCCTGGTGTGAGCGTGGTGTTTCTGTCTTGAAGAAGCCATAGGTCAGGCGCACAATAGCCCGCACCTTAAACACTAAGCACATAAAATATCAAAGAATTTAAGGCCACGACTATACGACAAGTAACTTGACACACCAGGAAAACTTAACAACTTCTCTGCTGCTCGCTAGACCTGGCCCAGCGCATTCAGAGGTAGGTCTGGCTCATAGAAAGAAGCCTGGACAAGGTCCCTTGTTTCAAAGGTATGGCACAAGGTAACATGTAACCAGGGAACCCGAACCAGGTTCCTGTACATAGGACACTTGGTTACAGCCGGTTTTAGACCCCGCCCGTCCCCAACACACAGTGGTTGAGAGAACAGCAGCATAAGAGGCTGGCAGAGGTAAGGAAAGACTGGCAGAGAGAGAGAAAGGAAAGAGACAGAGAGGAGAGGCAGAGAGAGAGAGAGGAAGAGACAGACAAAGAGGGAGTCAGGGAGAGAGAGAGAGAAAGAGGCAGAGAGAGAGAGGAAGAGACAGAGGTAAAAGGAAAGTCAGAGAGAGACAAAGTCAAAGAGAGAAAGAAAGAGAGAGATATACAAGTAGTTAAGAAAAAAAAGTGTACCCCATTCCTTTAAAAGCCAAGGTAAATTTAAAACTTATAATTGATAATTGAAGGTATTCTCCATAACCTATAACACTCCAATACCACTTTGTTGTCAGTGTAAATGAGGGTGTATCCCAAAAGCACTGAGGCCTTCCTATAAAAAATCCTTAACCCAGTAACCTGCGGATGGCCCAAATGCATTCAATCTGTAGCAGCAACGGCTTTGCTAACAACAACAACAACAACAACAACAACAACAAAGTAAAAACAAATAACTTTTAGAGGAAGCCTCGTTGTGAGCACCCCTCACCAGTTCAGAAGTATCCTAAGGAGAGAAAAAAAGGAAAAAAAAAAAGAGGGGGCGGAATTTATATAAAAAGAGGATTGCATGGTAAATTCTTGCCCTGAAATAAATTAACTGGTTGTTCAAAGAAAGAAATATTTGTAATAACTCAGAAAGTTGAGGCATGTTGAAGAATTGTCTGCGAAAGTCATGAAAAGAAAATGTTATGAAAAAAGAATCTATGCCAAAATGTTGTATAATTTAAAAGTAACTAGGCCTCCTGAATATAAAACTATTGAAAAAAAAAAAAACAGTTTATGTGCAAGGTATATAAGAAAAGTAAAATATACCTTTGGTAAAAGGATTATAAGGAGGCATAAGAATGTACATTTTACCTACATTAAAAGTAAAAAAATGTATATTGTTTTGAAGGTTTAAGCAAGTTTTAAAACGTTAATTGTAAAGAAAATTCTGTGTGTAAACATATTACCTAAAATAGTATCATCCAGTTTTTCTGTGAACTGGACATTAAAGTAAAAGCATAACAGGTTTTTCTGAAAGCACCAACCTGCTCTTTAGCAAAATTATAGAAGGAGCTCACTGGGCCTGGTCAGAGTGAAGAGCACCGGGGCAGGGGTATGTGGCTCAGGGGCGGGGAGCAGAGGCTCAGGGCACAGGGGCAAACAATGCATGGGTGACAGACCAAGGGGCATACCTGGCTCCCCTGAGAAGACGCCCTTTTGCCCTGCTCGTGCCCACTGCAGGGCTGGTGCTTTCCCAGCCCGACTGACTTCCCAGCCCAACCAAAAGTGAAAGCTGAAGGGGAATCCAGGAACCTGAAACCCTGGGGTGGAGGCATCTTTTGTTTTCCTGCTTGCAAGGAACTCAGGCCCCTCAGAGACACTAGTGGGCCTTTGATCGCTGCTGTTTATTCACTCAGCAAGCACAGAATAAGCCTGCACTCAGAAGCCGCTGGAAAGTGCTGGAAGCGGCCCTCAGGGAGCCATGCTGGGTGGAGCAGGACCCGGACAGGGGTGGGGGGTGCAGGGGTTCCACTGTGAGAATGGGTGCCTGGGCAAGGCTGCATCAGAAGAACGTCTTCTGAGCTGGGGGGCTTGGGGTGGATAGTGAGGAAGGCTGCAGGGAGAGGAAACAGCCGGGGCAAGGGCTGTGGGGGAGGGTGGGAAGGGGTGAGGTGAGAGCCTTGCTGTGGAGGGAACGTGGCACTGGGCTGGGCTCCATACAGTTGTGTACCCCGTCCCATGCATGATGATGCGTGGATTAAGATTTCATCCTGAGGGACATGGGGACTTTGTAGCTGGGCTTCTCCAGTCAGAAACCGATCTGGCAGGAGTAAAACATTGTCCCAGACTCCTAGTGATGACCAGGTTTTCGTTTCAATAATGCAACATCAATAGGCACAAATGTATAGCCAGATGTGGAATATAAGCCAATGTGTCTAGCCCTTGGAAACTATATATCGCCAATAAAATTGCAAATTAGGGAGAGAGAAGCCTAAAAACTTATAGAATTTAGATTAATCACATATTTAACGTCAGGTATGATTATTCTTTTTTCCTTTTCGTTTGTTTTTTGAGACAGGGTCTTGCTCTCCTGCCCAGGCTGGAGTACAGTGGCGCAATGATGGCTCACTGTAGCCTTGAACTCCTGGGCTCAAGTCATCCCCCTGCCTCAGCCTCCCGAGTAGCTGGAACTACAGGAATATACCACTGTGGCCAGCTAATTTATTTTATTTTATTATTTTTTATTTTATTTTGAGAAAGAGTTTTGTTCTGTTGCCCAGGCTGGAGTAAAATGGCGTGATCTTAGCTCACTGCAACCTCCCCCTCCTAGGTTCGAGCAGTTCTTCTGCCCCAACCTCCCGATTAGCTGGGTCTACAGGCATGTACCACCACACCCAGCTATTGTATTTTTAGTAGAGATGGGATTTCACCATGTTGGCCAGGCTGGTCTTGCACTAGTGACCTCACATGATCTGCACGCCTCGGCCTCCCAAAGTGCTCAGATTACAGGTATGAGCCAACACACCCGGCCTAATTTATTATTATTATTATTATTATTACTATTTAGAGATGGAGTCTTGCTTTGCAGCCCAGGCTTTTGAACTCTTGGCTTCAAGACATCTCCCACTTCAGCCTCCCAAAGTGCTGGGATTATAGGCGTGAAGGACTGCGCCGGGCTCAGCATTTTTAATTCATTCCAAACAGAAGTGCATTCTGCTGAATCATTAAACAGGACGTGTGACGCTGTTTTGATGAAACACAATTGTAGCTTCACGTCTACAGACTCATCAAGGAGGCGTGGGAGTCTGGAAGGCCTTGTGCTTGCCATGTGCCTGGGGTGACTCCAATGGCCTACGATATTCTTTTTCTATTTGAGCCACACCTCAAACACTTAAATCGTATGTCATTTGGCTTTCCATGAGGACTCCATTCATGCGTTGAATTGGCCTCTGTTCCTTGGTGACCATTACTGGGGTTGGCATCCATGATTCTTGCCATGGGGTCTCAACTTAGTAAATGATTCCAGAAACTAAGGGCTTCTTTGATGGAAGTGTCTTTCAATTGCAAATGTCCCTGTAAAAGAGAAGTCTCGCCTTTATCTCAGCAGACACTGGGGGACGGGTCACTCTGGCATGAGCACAGGGTACCCCACGTCATGTTTGCCTGTCTGATTCCAATTGCAGTTCACACAGGATTTGTGTGGCTAAGCAGTCAGCAAGATGACTCAGATTAATTATCACGGAAAAAATTATAAAACGAAAAAACGTGGCAGAGCTCATGGCTTCTAAGAAGAGTCAGGGGACTGTCATGACTCAGTTTATTTCTGGCTGCTGACGGGAGACAGGCTGGATGAGTGGAGGGGGCAGGGGGCAGAGGCGGGAGGTGAATTGGGAGGTCACTCACTGTGGTTGTCCAGTGGAAAGGGCTGAGACCCCACTGGGAGTGGGGGTGGCAGCAGGGAGCAGAAGAGGTGGACGGGAGAGACACTTGTGAGTTACAAAGTGTAGGACCTGGTGCTCAGTTTTGTTTTTATTTTTTTGAGACAGGGTCTTGCTGTTATCCAGGCTGGATTGCAGTGGTGTGATCACGGCTCACTGCAGCCTCATCCTCCTGGGCTCAAGCAGTCCTCCTGCCTCAGTCTCCCGAGTAGTTGGGAGCACAGGTGCACACGACCACATCCAGCTACATTTATTTTTATTTTTATTTTTTTTAGAGATGAGGTTTCCCTATGTTGGCCAGGCTGGCCTTAAGACTCCTGGGTTCAAGTGATCCTCCCACCTTAGCCTCCCAAAGTGCGGGGGTTACAGATGAGAGCCACTGCACCTGGCCCAGGGCTCAGTTTTAATTGATGGAAGAGAGTGACAGTGGGGAGAGGAAGGAGGGTTTGTGGCTTGGGCGACTGACTAGACGGTGGTGTCAGGCATGGAACGCGGCTCAGGCTGCAGGGAGGCTGAATGTGAGGTGTGGCTTGCACGCCTCTAGCAGTACCCATGTCCTAATCTCTGGGATCTGTGAGTATGTTCTCTTACATGGCAAAGAAATTCTGCAGATGTGTTTAAATTAAGGATGCTGAGATGGGAAGAGGATCCTGGGTTATCCAGGTGGCCCAATGCAGTCACAAGAGTGACTTGTAGAGAGAAGCAGGAGAATCAGTCAGAGATGGGTAGATGCTCGACTGTGGACCTGAAGATGGAGGGAGGGGCCATGAGTTAAAGATTGCAGGCGGCCTCTAGAAGATGTAAAAGGCAAGACATGAATTCTCATCTATGTCTTCCAGGAGGAGCCTGCTGACACCTGATCTGTAGACCAGGGAGAGCCATTTTGGACCTCTGGCCTCCAGAACCGTAAGATAAATTTGTGCTGCTTAAGGCGGTAACTATGTGGTAGTTTGCTATAGCAGCCACTGTGAGGCTGCCCCTAGGCAGGTGGGGTCTGGGGCAAGAGAAAGATCTGGGCTAGAGAGATACCTGGCAGGTACCAGGGACCTAGGATGGGTGAGGTTAAGAAAGGGCTGTGCTCCCTAGAGGAGCGGTGAGGCTGGGGCTGGGGGAGAGCATGAGGGAGCCTGAGAGGAGTACAGCGGGGAGCGGGGAGAAGAGCTCCTGGAGAGAATGGTCACGGAAGGTGTCAGATGCCCTAGAGATCCGACAGAACAAAAAAGCTGCAGCAGCCTGTGACTTCAGCAAGTACAGTTTGTGAGGGGTGTGGTCTCAGGAGCACCAGGGAGTGAGGCCTGGAGAGGGGTGGCCGTGAGACTCTGGCAGCGAATGTGAGTGTGGCGTGGAGGGGGCACTGTGTAACAGAAGGCAGAAGGGCGGGAAGCTGGGAGGCTGCGGGAACCTGAAGACCAGAGGGTCGACCCTTTGTTTCAGGAAACGCTTGATCAAATTCCCCTGAAGTCCTCCACAAAGCACAGACTTTTGGACTTGTCTTCTCTCTTCTTTCTCAGGGGCAAAAGGAGTCAGAGAGTAAGAGGTGGCTGTTACCTCGTTTTCAAGTAAGTCCAAGATTTGTGTGTACCTTTTTCAGAAACACAAATTCTACCTGATAGTAAAAGAAAAAAAAAAAAAGAACATGGAATTTGTTTTTCAAGTTGCTTTAAGAAATCCATGTCCAAAAACTACAGCAGCCTCCACTTAGGGTGGGGGGGTGGTGCTGTCCTGTCCCGGAGAGGTTCTGAAGATCCAGAATGCCTTCCCCTTGGAGCAGCCTTTCATGTCAGTGGCAGGCAAACGCTCTGCCTCTGCCTCTCCCGTCTCAGCTGCAGAGACGGGGGGGTGAGAGGCGACATCTCAGGACCAGAGGCAGAAGCTGGGTTCAAGGGCTCTGTGGGCCAGTGAGGCAACAGAATGACCTGGGGCCTTGGCCTCTGGGGTTCTGGGTGAAATCTCACTGCTTATTTTTATTTTTATTTTCTGAGATGGAGTCTCGCTCTGTCACCCAGGTTGGAGTGCAAAAGTACGATCTCTGCTCACTGCAGCTTTTGCCTCCCGGGTTCAAGCGATTCTCCTGCCTCAGCCTCCCAGGTAGCTGGGATTACAGGCACGTGCCACCACGCCTGGCTAATTTTTGTAGTAGAGACAGGGTTTCACCATGTTGGCCAGGCTGGTCTCGAACTCCTAACCTCAAGTGATCCACCCACCTTGGCCACCCAAAGTGTTGGGATTACAGTTGAGCCACTGCATCCAGCCTCACTGCTTATTTTTGAAGGCTGAGAAGCAAGTTGCCCCAGATTTTGGCAAGCAATTAAAATTTATCTAAGGGCCCCTTTTAGAGGGATGGGGGCCAAAGGGACTGAGCCAGGACTGACACCCATGTTCTCCCCTGCTCTGCGGGAACACGCCCCATCAAATGGTTCAGGTTACACCTACTACTGTATCTGGCAAACAATTTTTTAAAAATGAAAAATACGGCGGGTCGTGGTGGCTTATGTCTGTAATCCCAGCACTTTAGGAGGCAGAGGTGGGTGGATCATGAGGTCAGGAGATCGAGACCATCCTGGCTAACACATTGAAACCCCGTCTCTACTAAAAACACAAAAAAATTAGCCGAGAATAATGGTGGGTGCCTGTAGTCCCAGTTACTCGGGAGGCTAAGGCAGGAGAATGGCGTGAATCTGGGAGGTGGAGCTTGCTGTGAGCTGAGATCACACCACTGTACTCCAGCCTGGGCGACAGAGTGAGACTCCATCTCAAAAAGAAAAAGAAAAAGAAAAAAAAAAATCATAGAAAATGTGGAAAGGGGCCAGGCATGGTGGTTCACGCCTGTAATCGCAGCACTTTTGGAGGCCGAGGCAGGTGGATCACCTGAGAGCAGGAGTTCGAGACCAGCCTGGCCAACATGGCGAAACTCTGTCTCTACTAAAAGTACAACAATTTGCCAGGCATAGTGGCAGGTGCCTGTAATCCCAGCTACTCCAGAAGGCTGAGACAGGAGAAGCTTGAACCCGGGAGGCGGAGGTTGCAGTGAGCCGAGACCGCGCCGTTGCACTCCAGCCTGGGTGACAAGAGTAAAACTCCATCTCATTAAAAAAAAAAAAAGAAAGAAAAGGAAACGAAAATGTGGGAAGTACAAAAAGTATACAGAGCTTGTCATCCAGAAAATAACTGCCACGATCAAATACGTGCCGCCGTCACCTGTCCTGCAGTGCTCAGAGAAGCATTTGCGTTTTCCGTACCCTCGGATGTGTGTTCTCTACTGCTCCCTTTGGTTTTGGGAAGAACACTCTGTGTCCTGAGGACAGCTGCCCGTCTTGCTCTGCGGTAGCCTCAGTGCAGCGCCCAGCGCCGTTATGGCAGCCGCTTGGTGAATGGATTAATGGGTTGGCTGAACAAATGGGTGTTTCCACCTGGTTTTGAATCCCATCTTCTGGGAGCAGTTTCTTGTCCATGCTGAGTTCTCCCCAGGGAGCAAGTCTGCTGCATGTCACCATGCTCTGTGGCTTTGCTGCCAGGGGCTGGTCCACCTCCCCTGTCCTAGGCATGGACAGTGGTGGCCCAGAAGGGAGGACAGGCAGGACTACTGAGAATGGAAACCCAGGCCGGGTGCGATGGCTCACACCTGTAATCCCAGCACTTTGGGAGGCCGAGATGGGTGGATCGCCTAATGTCGGGGGATCGAGACTAGCCGGGCCAAGATGGTAAAAGCCTGTCTCCACTAAAACTACAAAAAATTAGCCAGGCGTGGTAGTAAACATCTGTAATCCCAGTTATTCGGGAGGCTGAGGCAGGAGAATCCTTTGAATCTGGGAAGCGGAGTTCGCAGCGAGCCATGATTATGCCACTGTACTCCAGCCTGGGCAACAGAGTGAGACTCCATCTCAAAAAAAAAAAAAAAAAAAGATTACTTTCCCACTCACCGCATGAAAATCTCTTCCCCAAAGCCAAGCTGCTCACACTTAAGGACAGTGAGGCGCGACGTGTCTGTTCTCTACAGAACCAGCCCTGACCTGCGCCTTGAGAGCGGGCGTGTGCCGGGTCGGGGGTGCACAGTGTGTAGGAGGTCAGGCCATGCCGTTTTGGGATGGCAACCAGCTCAGCTCCATGGCGGCACCCAAGCTAGTGATGAACGGGGTAAAGCTTGTTTCTGCTAGGTTTCCGAGGCAAACAGGGCGGGGCTCCACTTCTGTCCCATTCACTGCTGTGGCCTTTGTTCCTAGCAAGGTGTCTGGCATCTGGAAGTGTCAGGTGACGGTGTGGAGGGGCTCAAAGGCCGGGGTCCACAGCTTAGTGGGGACAGCGTCCTGCGGCCTTGGCTGAGATCCCACCTACAGCACGGCACACTGGACTTTCCCACGTCACAGCTGGTGAGCTGGGAAAGAGAACAGCCACTTGGCTTTGATTCTGATTCTCTTGGTGGGGCAGGGAAATTCTAAAAGCGGCAAAAGCTACTCTAGCAGACCACCATTCGCTAAGGGCAGACCCTGCTCATGAGCAGCTAGTGAGTTGTCAGGAAATCCAGCCGCCCCATCCCAGGCTGCAGCCCTTGACAGGGATCCTGAAACCGGCGGTACTGGGAATATCCAGCACATCCAAAATGAAAGAATCACCAACAGGAATGGAAAATTCCTTGTAATATGGAAGTTGTAAAGTCAAGTGTTTTAACGGGATTACCTTAGAAACAAGAGGACTGCTTTTTAAAGACGCAAGATCCCGCTGCCTTCACAATTCTGTTATCAGAAAGATAGTAGTTTTGATACAAAATAGTAAGAAACTGTAGAATTGCAGGACCCATAATCCTTACAAGGAAGATTTAGAGTGCTATGTGTCAATCACTCATGAGCACCAAATAGGTATTATCTCAATTCGTCCTGGCAACCATCACCGTCCCTACTTAGCAGTCTCAGAGAGGAGACTCAACTCACGCAGGGGCCAAGAGCTGGACCACGGCCAAACAGGTCTCCCCACCCCGACCCCAGCAACGCCTCTCCCCACCACGCCACCCCGCCTGACCCTAGTGTCCAGGTCTGCCGCAGTGGCCTCCAAGGAAATAGGACAAAACAGCCTTGCTGCCAACTGGGGGGGCAGCAGAATGACACAGTGGATGAGTACGGGCTGTGGTGCCGGATGGCGGGGGTTCACATCCCAGTTCTCCCACACCTCCCTGCTTCGCTCCGGTTCCTGGGCCTCTGAGCTGGTCTCCTCCGCTGTGGAGTAACAGTGAGACTGCTCATCTGCACAGATTCCTTCTGTGCTGGACACGGTTCCAACTTTCCAGCTACTCCCGTAGGAGCTCGTTTAGTGGAGACAACAGGATCTTGCTCAGAGTGATAGTGAGGAAGAAATGGAAATACCTGTGCAGGGCCCAAGCCCGGCCTGGTGCGGGAGAGGCATCAATAAACGCAGCTTGAGTTCAGAAGCAGCTGGTCTGTGGCTCACTCAGCCTGGCTTCCTGCTGGGTCTTCACAGTGCTGGGCTACCTTCCTGGAGAGAACCGAACTCCAGGCTGCGCCGATGCCTGCGGTCCACCAGGGCAGAGCAGCGGCCCATCAGGATGCTTCGGAGGTGGATGCGTCTGAGTTCCATGACATCGGGGACATGGCCCCGCTTCTGTTCTGGAGGTCTCGGGCCTGCTGAACCTCTTGTACCAGGTCGGCCACCAGGTTCATCTGGCAGGCCCTGAGAGCCGCCACCAGGCAGGCCACCGTTGCCTTCTCCTTCTCTGTGTTCTTCCAGATTCTCAGGGACTCCCGCACGCGCTCTGTCAGGTTGCGGGGATATCTGTCCTCGATGCTGTCGATCTTGGTGTCTGAGACTTTGAGCTGACGAGCCAGCCTTCTCCACTCTTTCCCCACATTATCACATACGACGTTAAATGCTGCACACAGGTCTGAGAAGCAAAGAACAGAACGGTTTACCGGGGGTTTGGAGACAAGCAACCCCACAATTCCTCCCCAGCGCTTTTCAGCACTGACGCCGAGTGCTCAGGGGACAGAGGCACCTACACAAGCTCCTCCATAGAGGCTAGAGTCGCCTGGCAGCAGAGGGGCTGTCACCAAATGCCCAAGAGTGGCCTGATTCCACCTCAGGCAAACCCCCTGCTCTCCAATGCTATCCTAGGAGGTGTGGCCCACTGAAGACTCAAGTGCCAAAGGAAGTTGCAGTAGAGCTACCTACTGAGGGCAGGAGACACTGAGGGAGGGGGTGGGGAGTTGTCGGAGGGAAGAAAATAGGGTTGATCCCACATCCTGCCCTATAGCAGGTTGAATGACGTCACCTCAAGGGATGTTCATGTGAAATTGCTAAAACCATGAAGGTTAACTTCTTTGGAAAAAGGGTCTTTGCAAAGGTAAGCTGAGGGTCTTGAGAGGAGATCATCCTGGATGACCTGGATGCACCAGTGACAGGCATCCTTGTAGGAGACACACAGGGAAGGCTGTGTGAGCCTGGAGTGAGGCGGCCATAAGTCAAAGAATGCCTGGAGCCACCACAAAGTGGAAGAGACATGGAAGGACCCTCCCCAACAGCATTCAGAGGGTGTGCGGGTCTGTGGCACCCTGCTTGCTCAGCTTTCCGACCTCCAGACTGAGGGGGTAGATTTCTATTGCTTTAGGCCACCAGATTTGTGATCATTTGTTACGGCAATCACAGGAAACTAGTAGGCACTCCAATTGTTATTTTGAAAGCTGCCCCGACTGACCACCAATCTTCAGTCCCTGGCTACCATACTCCTCATCTGCTGACATCACCACTGAGATCAGGGAGCTGGTCACAAGACCATAAAAGGCCATTTCTGAAACATGAAGAGAGGAAAGGAGAGGCAGGACAGGGTGCTGCTTGGACCGCTCCTGGCAATTCTGAGACACCATTGGCAGGTGTACCAGCTCCTGCAGCTCTGACAGCCGTGTGGGCTGGGCACTGTGTTATGACTGTACAGATGAGGAAACTGAGGTACAGGGAAGCTGATGGACATTCCTGAGATCGTGTAGCTAGATGATGGCAGAGCCATGTTCTGAAACCCTGACAGTGCAGTGCCAAAGTCCACCCTTAAATGCCATGCTGAACTTCTGGGAAGGAGGAAGGCAGATCACCTACTACCAACTTGCCTATACCCACTGTTCACGTTCTGGTGTACTTCTTCCAGCACACAGTTAACTACATAACGACATAAACCAAGCACACACACATCTCAAATGTCAGCTATGTTTCGTGGACCACCTTTAAAATGCAATTTATTAGTGTTTTTCCAGACATTAAATATCCATGAATCCCGTCCTGTTTTGCTTGTTCAGCACTTTCTTTTTTTAAAATCTGGACTTGACTGTTTTCAGGCAGAGAGCTGTTCTGTCCATCCTGCCCTGAACAGGCACCAGTTCTTATAGAGTGAAACCCATGGTGTCACATTTATGCCCTGATTCGTGACTGAACGGTTGACTCCAGGCCACAGTTTGAAAGCCTCTGAGAGGCGTCCCCAGTGCACTCCCAAGCCTCTCCCGCCTCTGAGAACAAGGAGGTAGGGCTGAGAAACCGCTGTACTCAGGGTTTCTCATTTCTATCCCGGAAGCTGCCCCAAGCCACAGGCGAGGGTGGAGAGGGAGTGACCGAGAGCAGGACAGGAAGCCACTCCACAATGAACTGGACCAGCGTGGCAGTGCAGGGGCTACCACCACCCATCCGGAGGCCGGACTGCTTGGTTCAAGCCTAGCTCTGTTAGTTATCGGCTGCGCATTTCCGCAAGCCACTTGACCTGTGAGCCACAGTCCTGTCCTCTGTAAAATGCGGACAGTGACAGGTAACAGTATCTCAGCCACGGGGCTACAGCGAAAATTGTATTTGGCAGTTAGAGGGGTAAGCGGCACACTGTAAGCCCCTGGGTAAGAGTTACTGAATGACAGTGTTACTCTCAGACAGCTGAGAAGGGCATTCCCTGGATGTATTCCCAGACAGAAGGGAAATGATGCGAGCAGGCTCACCCAACCTCTGCCCCTCCCCCGCACCTTCTCTGACTCCTCCTCACCTTTTCTTCAGTGAGTTTTCTAATTTACCTGGGCAGAATGGGGTGGAAGAAAAAGAACTGCGCGTGTCCAGGCCCTGCAACCTTAAGTAAGTGAACTTTTCTGCGTTTTTGGCTCTCCTATCTGCAAAGCCAGGGCTGTACGGACAAAACCCACGCAAATCAAACCCGGCAAAGGGGAGGCGCCTGGAGGCCAACGGGAGGAGCCTCGCAGCACCTACATTCGGACGACCAGGCCCTGGCTCCCTCGGCCCGACCCCGACCCCGACCCCGACCCCGACCCGGAGCCCACCTTCTTCCCCAGGCGCGGCCCCGGCCGCCACCCCCGCCTCGAAGTCGTCGAGGCGCCGCAGCAGGTCGTGGCGCCGCAGGGAGGCGAGCAGCTCGCGCAGGAGGTCGGTGTGCCCGGGATCCAGGTCGTTCTGCTCCAGCAGCACGGAGAAGAGGTCCAGGCCGCTCTGCACGCGCTCCAGCTTGCGCTTGCCCACGCGCCCGAGGCATAGGAACTTGAGCTCGGTCAGCTCGCTGCTCGACAGGCTGGACGACACCGAGTGCAGCAGCACCAGGAACGGGTCCATGGCGGGGCCTGCAGGGGGCCAGGGCTGTGGCCTGCCCGTCCGCGCGCCCGCTGTCTTCGGCTCTCTGACCCTGGCCAGGTGTAGCCGCTCGCTCAGCAGCCCAACGTTCCACCCTCGGCCCTGCGCTCCGGTGCCAGATCCCCTACCGGAAGTCGACCCGGGCGCCTTTTCGACTGTTATCGCGCGAAAACTTGGGGAACGGCGCATGCGCCCCGAGCGAAGCCGTAGCCGTTTCCGCCCTGGCTGGCGGCGCAGCGGCCGGGCGTGGCCTCTGCGCCTGCGCCCGGCGGATCGTCTCTTTTCCTGGTGGGAGGTGCGGTCTTGGGTATCCAGAGAGTCTGCCGGCGGCTCAGCTGCTTGCGGTGAGGGCGGTCGCGGCCCTGCAGAGTCCGCCTGTTTGCAAAGCGCGGTGCGGCCCCCCTGTGTGCAGGGCAGGGTCGGGCCGGGGAGGGCGCAGCCCGAACATCACGTGACCTCACACCTGTTAGTGACAAACGTTACTTACGCATTAACGTTTAGGGACAAACGTGGAAAATGCGTTCTTTGGTGCCCCTGGGGACCTCTTGTGTGTGCAGAAAACACTACTCAGAAGTTTATTTGTGTTTAAAAATGTGATTTAAATAATACATGATTTCCAAAGTAACAGTCTTTTATTTTATTTTTTATTTATTTTTTTTTTTTTGAGACGGAGTCTCGCTCTGTCACCCAGGCTGGAGTGCAGTGGCCGGATCTCAGCTCACTGCAAGCTCCGCCTCCCAGGTTCACGCCATTCTCCTGCCTCAGCCTCCCGAGTAGCTGGCACTACAGGCGCCCGCCACCTCGCTCGGCTAATTTTTTGTATTTTAGTAGAGACGGGGTTTCACCGTGTTAGCCAGGATGGTCTCGATCTCCTGACCTCGTGATCCGCCCGTCTCGGCCTCCCAAAGTGCTGGAATTACAGGCTTGAGCCACCGCGCCCGGCCAAGTAACAGTCTTTTATTAAATCAACGTTATTGAGCGCCTACTGTGTCAGGTAGCGAAGTTCGAGGGTCCCTGCGTGCCCGGAGTTTACATCATAAGTACAAAAGCGACACGCTCCAGAAGATAAGTTCGTGGCGGGCATGGTGGCTTAGCCTGCAATGCCTGGACTTTGGGAGGCTGAGGCAGGATTGATTGAGCCCAGGAGTTCGAGACCAGCCTGGGTAACATAGCGGGACCCCATCTCTATTAAAAAATAAAAATAAGGAAATCATACAGTATGCCAGAAATTCAGAAGAGCCAGGGGAAAGGGAGTGTGTTCACGGGGTGGGCGTATGGAGGGTGGGGGGCCGGGTGGTCTGATGGGGTCTCTGTAAAGGTGCAGGTGAAGGCTGGGAGGGGCCAGATACCTAGGTGTGGGGGGAAGAGTTGGGCACAGGGAGAACAGAAGAGCAGAGCACAGGGGAGGGCTGGGGTTCCAGGAGCAGCAAGGCCGTGGGTCTGGAGGTGAGGAGGGGGTGCAGATAGGAGAGCCCTCACCAGCCAACAAGGACTCAGCTTTACTACAGGGTGGGGCAGGGGGTGATGTCAGTTGAGTTTGTTTTTTTAATTGAGATATAATTCACATACCATACAATTCACCCTTTTAAAGTTACACTTCAGTGGTTTTTAATGTGGTCACAAGGTTGTGCAACCCTTACTGCTGTCTAACTTTAGGACATTTTCATCACACCAAGAAGAAACCCCGTTAGCGTTTACTCCTCCCCTCCCCCACCAACCATGAATCTCCTTTTTTTTGCTTTTTTTTTTTTTTTTTTTTTTGCTTTTTTTCAGACAGAGTCTTGGTCTATGGCTCAGGCTGGAGGGCAGTGGCACCATCTGGGCCCACTGCAACCTCTACCTTCCGGGTTCAAACAATTCTCCGGCTTTAGCCTCCTGAGTAGCTGGGATTACAGATGCCTGCCACCATGCCTGGCTAATTTTTGTCTTTTAGTAGAGACAGGGTTTCACCATGTTGGCCAGGCTGGTCTTGAACTCCTGACCTCAGTAAGCCTCAGCCTCCCAAAGTGCTGGGATTACAGGTGTGAGCCACTGTACCCTGCCGAATCGACTTTTCAAATCTATGGATTTGCCAATTCTGGACATTCCATGTATACAGAACCATACAGTATGTGGCATTTTGTGTCTAGCTGTTTTCAGCATCATTTTCAAGGTTCATCCATGATGTAGAGCATATGAGTACTTTATTCCTTTTTTTTTTTTTTTTTTTTTTTTTTTTTTTTTGAGGCAGAGTGTCGCTCTTTTGCCCAGGCTGGAGTGCAGTGGCACAATCTCGGCTCATTGCAGCCTCTGCCGCCCGGGCTCAAGCGACTCTCGTCTCTTATGCCCTAGCCTCCCAAGTAGCTGGGATTGTAGGTGTGTGCCACCATGCCAGGCTAATTTTTGTATTTTTAGTAGAGACGTGGCTTTGCCATGTTGGCCAGCCTGTTCTCAAACTCCTGGCTTCAAGTGATCCTCTTGCCTCAGCCTCCCAAAATGTTGGGATTACAGGTGTGAGCCACTGCGCCCAGCCTCCTTCCTTTTTATGGCTGCATACTATTCCACTGTCTGGGTGTTTGGGTACCACAATGTGTCTTTCGATTCATTGGAGGGTGGACATTGCCTTTGTTTCCACATTTTGGCTGTTGTGAATAATGCTGCTATGAACACTGAGTTACAGTTTTATTTTGTTTATTTATTTATTGAGACAGGGTCTTGCTTGGTCACCCAGGCTAGAGTGCAGTGGCACGGTCATAGCTCACTGAAGCCTCCTGGGTTCAAGCGATCCTCCCACTTCAGCCTCTTGAGTAGCTGGGACTACAAGAACGCACCACCACATCTGGCTAATTTTCATATTTTTTTTTGTAGAAACAGGATTTTGCCGTATTCCCTGGGCTGGTCTCGAGCTCCTGGGCTCAAGCGATCCACTGGCCTCAGCCTCCTAAAGTGCTGGAATTTCAGACATGACCACCGTGCCTGGTCTTGAGTTACATTTTTTTTTTTTTTGAGATGGGGTCTCACTGTGTTGCCCAGACTGGAGTGCAGTGGCATGATCTTGGCTCACTGCAACCTCTGCCTCCTGGGTTTAGGAGATTCTCGTACCTCAGCCTCCCAAGTAGCTGGGATCACAGGCATGAGCCACCACATCCAGCTAACTTGCTGGGGTCTGACCCACAGACCCAGGCTGCACTAGAGATGAATAATGTACTCAGACACCAGTATTCAGGGAATGAACCGGCTAGGGGGCCGGACTGTTCACGGAAAGAGTTGTTCCAGCCGCATGCCCTGACTAGCTGGCCCTGCAGGCATTTATTCAGCACAGATTAATGACAGAGGCTTTGAGTCAACACACTTGTGGGTAATTAATCTGGCCGCCCTCCCTCAGAGACAGCAGTCCTGCCCGTGAACGATCAAGGGTCAGTTTTAGGACGACATGAGTAAACCAGCTATTTGGATAAACTCCTCTGTATTCCTGTGTATCTACACCCTAAGCTTTTAAGAGAATTCAGTTTCCTTCAGCCAAATCTTTTACTGACGCTATGCAAACCTCCCGGCCTTCCAAGAAGGTTTCTGTCTATTTCCTATAACTGAATCTTTATAATTTCTCCTACCACCCTGACCAATCTCTTACACTGTGTATATTTAGCAGAGACACGGTTTCACCATATTGGCCGGGCTGGTCTGGAACTCCTGACCTCAGGCGATCTGCCTGCCTCGATCTCCCAAAGTTCTGGGATGACAGGTATGAGCCACCATGCCCAGCCTTTTTTTCTTTCTTTTTTTTTTTTTTGAGATGGAGTCTCACTCTGTCGCCCAGGCTGGAGCGCAGTGGTGAGATCTCGGCTCACTGCAACCTCCGCCTCCCAGGTTCAAGTGATTCTCATACCTCGAGTTACATTTTTAAAGATCATGCCGGTTGCTGGTTAGAAGCCAGAGGACTGCAATAATCCGAATGAAAGACAGTGTATTCAGACCAGAGGGCAGGTAGCAGTGGAGGTGGTGAGAGTGGCAGCCTTCTTTAGATTGGGGACATGCATAAACTCGAGAGTGCAGGATACCCTGTAAGGTTTGAAGGCTGGTCCATTCATTGATGGAACCCGGGAAGGGACAGGTGGGGTGGGCTTGAGGGAGGACCGAGGTTGGCTTGGGATGTGTGTGTGAGATGCTGCTATGGTTTGAATGTTTGTCTCCTCCATTAATGGGTTAATGGACTGATGGGTTATTATGGGGGAGGATCACAGTAAGCTCCCTCATCATGTGATACCCTGCATCGCCTCCAAACTCTGCAGACTCCGCAGAGAGCCCCCGCCAGCAGCAAGACTCTCCCGCCATGTGGACCCTTGACCTCGGACTTCTCTGACTCCATAACTGTAAGAAAGACATTTCTGGGCCAGGCGCGGGGACTCACACCTGTAATCCCAGCACTTTAGGAGGCCAAGGCAGGTGGATAGCTTGAGCTCAGGAGTCCAAATCTAGCTCAGGCGACACGGTGAAACCCCATCTCTACAAAAAAATGCAGAAAAAAATTAGCCGCGTATGCACCTGTAGTCACAGATACTCTGGAGGCTGAGCTGGATCATTTGAGTCTGGGAGGCAGAAGTGGCAGTGAGTTGAGATTCAGCCACTGCACTCCAGCCCGGGTGACAGAGTTAAGACTCCATCTCAAAAAAAAAAAAAAAAAAAAAAGGTGGCCCTGGCCCTGAAGGGGCTGCATGTTGGTGTGGAGGGGTTTGCCCAGGGGGGCCCTGGATCTTGTCCTGGCCACAGCTGTGACTCAGCAGCTGCTGCGGAAGCCCAGAGCCCCTCGGTGCCGCATCCCCCAACCTCTCTGGGCTTTGGAGGCAGATATTTATCTTGTCATCACGGCAGAATTCCTTTTGTCTCCGGTGTTGAAATGGAGAAAAAGTCATCTTGGCTTCCTCTTCGTTCTTGATGGGCCTAAGGCCCCCTGTCCCCTGGTATGGCAGAGCTCAGCAGTGGCCGGTCAGGCATGAATGGTGAGCTCGTTGTGGGAGCCCGTGGGGTTCAGGCCCCTCCTCGACTGGGTCTTACAGGCCAAACACTCACCAGAGCTATTGGGACTCTCCCCAGTCACAGGTAGAAACCTCCATTCTGGTTTTTTTTTTTTTTTGAGACGGAGTCTCGCTCTGTCGCCCAGGCTGGAGTGCAGTGGCGTAATCTCGGCTCACTGCAATCTCTGCTTCCTGAGTTCAAGTGATTCTCCTGCCTCAGCCTCTCAAGTAGCTGGAATTATAGGCACCTGCCACCGCACCCAGCTAATTTTTATATTTTTAGTAGAGACGTAGTTTCACCATATTGGCCAGGCTGGTCTCGAACTCCTGAGCTCGTGATCCTCCTGCCTCGGCCTCCCAAAGTGCTGGGATTACAGGCTTGAGCCACTGCACCCGGCCTTATCTTAACCATTTTTAAGTGAACAAGTCAGTGGCGTGAAGTCCATTCACATGGTCGAAACCACCGCTACTGCCCATCTCGAGCCCTCTTCATCTTGCAAAGCAGAAACTGTACTCGTTAAGTAATGCCCTATTCCCCTTCCCTAGTCCCTGGACCCCCGTTCTACTTTCTGTCTCTATGAATTCGATGACTCTAGGGGCCTCATATAAGTGGAATCCTGCAGTATTCTGTCTGTTTGTGACTGGCTTGTTATTATTATTTTATCTTTTTTTTTTTTTTTTTTTTGAGACGGAGTCTCGCTCTGCCGCCCAGGCTGGAGTGCAGTGGCCGGATCTCAGCTCACTGCAAGCTCCGCCTCCCGGGTTCACGCCATTCTCCTGCCTCAGCCTCCCGAGTAGCTGGGACTACAGGCGCCCGCCACGTCGCCCGGCTAGTTTTTTGTATTTTAGTAGAGACGGGGTTTCACCATGTTAGCCAGGATGGTCTCGATCTCCTGACCTCGTGATCCGCCCGTCTCGGCCTCCCAAAGTGCTGGGATTATAGGCTTGAGCCACCGCGCCCGGCCTATTATTTTATCTTTAAACATTTTTTTTTGAGATGGAGTCTCCCTCTGTTGCCCAGGCTGGAGTGCAGCGGCACGATCTTGGCTCATTGCAACCCCTGGTCTCCCAGGTTTAAGCCATTCTTCTGCCTCCGCTTCCCCAGTAGCTGAGATTAAAAGCACTCACCACCACGCCTGGCTAACTTTTGTATTTTTAGTAGAGACAGAGTTTCACCATATTGGCCAGGCTGGTCTCGAACTCCTGACCTCAAGAGATCCACCTGCCTCGGTCTCCCAAAGTGCTGGGATTGCAGGCGTGAGCCACCACACCCGGCCCATTTTGGTCTTTGTCATTAACATCCAAGGCTATTCTAAATATGTGGGCATCGTTGGCTCTCCTTGGGGGTAGTATTTTTTCCAAAAAAAGAGACTGTTTCCCGAGGGGGAGGGCTATGTGGTAGACAGAATACCCCCAGATGTCCACAGAATACCCCAGATGTCCATATCCCCACCGGCCCTCACCCTGATCCCCAGATCTGCAGCTGTGTTCGTCTGCATGGCAAAAGAGACTTTAAGATGCCATGAAGAGACTGGGTGCAGTGGTTCATACCTATAATCTCAGTAATTTGGGGGGCCGAGGTGGGCGGATCACCTGAGGTCAGCAGTTCAAGATCAGCCTGGTCAATGTGATGAGACCCTGTCTCTACTAAAATACAAAAATTAGTTGGACGTGGTGGCCCACGCCTGTAATCCCAGCTACTTGGGAGGCTGAGGCAGCAGAATCCCTTGAACCTGAGAGATGGAGGTTGCAGTGAGCCAAGACTGCTCCATTGCACTCCAGCCTGGGTGACAAGAGTGAAACTCCGTCTCAAAAAAAAAAAAAAAAAAAAAAACCATGAAGATTAAGAACTTTGAGATGGGGAGATTGTCTTGGTTGATCCCCATAGACCCAGTCTAATCATGAATCCTCATAAAAGAAGAACCAGAGAAGAGGCAGCATGAAGATGTGGCCAGGAAGGGGTCACAGACAGGAAGACAAGGGTCTCTGGATGCTGCAAAGGGCACGCACGGCTTCTCCCCCAGAGCTTCCAGAGGGAGCCAGCCCTGTAGGCACGTCGATTTTAGCCCAGTGAGGCCTGTGCCAGAAACCTGACCTACAGTAAGAGAATACATTCGTGTTGTTTTGGGCCGCAGAGTTGGTGGTAATTTGCCACCACAGCAAATATTTTAGGTTGGTGCAAACTAACTGTGGTTTTGCACCAACCTAATGGAAAACTAAGGCCGGGCACGGTGGCTCACGCCTGTAATCCCAGCACTTTGGGAGGCCGAGGCAGGCTGATCACAAGGTCAGAAGTTCCAGATCAGCCTGGCCAATATGGTGAAACCCTGTCTCTACTAAAAATACAAAAATTAGCCGGGCGTGGTGGGGGCGCTTGTAGTCACAGCTACTCAGGAGGCTGAAGCAGGAGAATCACTTGAACCAGGGAGGCGGAGGTTGCAGTGAGCCGAGGTCACACCACTGCACTCCAGCCTGGGCGACAGAGCGAGACTCCATCTCAGAAAAACACAACACAATACAACAAACACAACACAACACAACACAACACAACACAACACAACACAACGCCAGGTACGGGGCCTTTCCCTTCCCTGAGTGCAGCTCCTGCAGGCAGCCAGCAGAGGGTAGCAGCCACCAACAAGCAAAAGCAAGAGAAAGAATTTCTGCTGCAGAGGTTGGAACTGGGTCCGGGTAGTGGCTACAGCCACTGGGAGAAAGGAGTTTGAGGGGATACTGAGGACGTGCGTTGACATTCAGTGTCTGAGTCCTGGCTACAGAAGTGGGCTTTTGTTTTTGGAGACAAATTCTTTCTCTGTCGCCCAGGTTGGGGGTACAGTGACATAATCACAGCTCACTGCAGCCTCGATCTCTCAGGCTCAAACCATCCTCCCACCTCAGCCTCCCAAGTAGCTGGGGCTGCAAGTGCATGCCACCACACCTGACTAATTTTTAGCTTTTTTTTAAAATTTATTTTTTGTAGAGATGGGGTCTTGCCATGTTGCCCAGGTTGGTCTCAAACTCTTGAACTCAAGGGATCCTCTCATCTCAGCCTCACAAAGTGCTGGGATTACAGGTGTGCGCCACTGTGCCCAGCCCCAAAAGTGTGTAATTTTTTGTGGAAGTTGATTGACTGTACACTCTGTGCAATTTTCTCTTTGTTTTACTTTAATGAAAATTGTGTGGGGGAGACGGGGAGAAGGGAAGGGAAATGGATGATAGTAAATACGTGACTTGGCAGGGCTGAGGAAATCAGAGTGTCTGCTGAGCCTTTGCCCCATGGCTGCATTCTGGGCAGGCTCTGGCAGGGGCAGCAGACACCATCCCATCTGAGGAAGCCGGATGGAAATGCCTGGGCTGGTCCTATATCTCCAGGCGTAAGCTGTCCCTTTGCCATTTGCTCTTCTGCCAAGGCTGTGTGAGCGAGTGGGGGGTGAACTGCTTGCTGTGAGCATGTCTTCAGAGGTCAGAAGGCATCAGGTTTACCTTCTACTACCCCCTTACCTCCTCTACCAACACCCCTGCTAACTTGATCCTGAGGCCCATTCAGCTCGAAGGCAAAAAGACTCAGTTGTCAGTCTATTTTCCATCCATCCACCCATCTATTCATCCATCCACCTATCCATCCATCCATCTACTCACCCATCTACCCATCTATTCATCCATCCACCCATCCATCCACACATCTATCCAACCATCCACCTATACATCCATCCGCACATCCATCCATCCATCCATCCTTTCACCCATTCATCCATCCACACATCCATCTGCCCATCCACTTTCCATTCATCCATTCATCCAGCATCCATCCATCTGTCCATCCATGCACACATCCATCCATCCTTCTATCCATTATCTATCCATCCACCATCCATCTACCATCTATCCATCCATCCACCATCCATCCACACATCCATCCAACCATCCATCCATCCACCCAATCAATGCGTCCATTCACCCACACGTCCACTCACTCATCCGCCATCCATCCATCCATTCATCCAGTCCATCCATCCATTCACACATCCATCCACTCAATCCATCCATTCATTCACACATCCATCCACCCAGTCCGTCCATCCACACATCCATCCACCCATCCACCATCCATCCATCCATCCATCCATCCATCCATTCAATCATGCATCCATTCACCCACACATCCACTCACTCATCCACCATCCATCCATCCATTCATCTGTCCACCCAATCCATCCATCTATTTACACATCCATCCCACCCAATCCATCCACACATCCGTCCACCCATCCACCATCCATTCATCCATCCATCCATCCATCCATCCATCCATCCATCCATCCACACATCCATTCATTCACCCAATCCATCCATCCATCCACTCATCCATCCATCCACCATCCATCCATTCACATATCCATCTATCCATCCATGCATTTATCCATCCGCCCATCCACCATCCATCCATCCATCCATCCACCCACCCACCCACACATCCATCCATCAATTTATCCATCCATCCATCCATCCTTCCATCACCCATCCATCAAGCCACCATCCAAACGTTCATCTATCTATCCCCCATCCATCTATCCATCTATTCCTCACTTGCTTCTTCATTAATTCAGCACTTCCTGGTGCCTCCTCTGTGCCTGACACTGTGCCAGTACTTCCTTCTGGCCAGTTTTCTGGCAAGTGTTAACATTTATCTTCTTTGCTGTGGCTCTTTCAAAACACGGGCAGGTAAATGTTGCCTGACATGTGAGGACACATATCACCTAGGGTGGAGGGCACACAAATGACTCGTGGGGGCCTGAAGATGAGTGTGTGTGTGGGACTTGGTAATGTGAGTGCTTTGGGCAGGGCTCTGAGTCCAGCTTTGGGGTGGAGACAGCCCTGCTTCAAGCACATACTTTGGCCAAGCTCTGAATCCCACTGCTGGTTCCAGATCCACAGACAGGGACCTTGGTCTGAGGCTTGTCTAGAAGGGCCCCAGCCTCAGCTGCCCCCATAGCCAGTGGGCAGGCATGTTTGGGAGGGTGGGGAGACTCGGGAAGGGCAGGCCCCGCCGGGCTGCAGTCGAATGTGAGCATGAGACCTGGCGAACGTGGGACTGTGCAGTAGAAGGTGTGATTTCTCAGGAGAACTTGCAGACATGGACTTTAAATGCCTGGTCTTTATATATTAAATTAACTTCAAAAGTTAACGTGCGCTGAGCCTACCAAACAGAGGTTGTCTTGTGCTGGATGCTATTCATGGTCAGCCTCCACCCTCAGAGGGGAGCAGCAGAACCCGCATGGCTGGCCACCAGTGTGTCATTGCCAGGCCTGGTGGTGCAGCTGGTGCCCTCAGACCTCAGGGCCCACTGGGCTCGCCCCCAACCCTGCCCCTAGCCACACTACTCCAGGGACCAGTAGTAGAAGACTTTTCATGCCAGGCTCCTGGGTCCAAGGATTGTGTGCTGCCAGCTTGCGGATGGCTGCGGTGGAGCCCTGGGCCTCTCCGAGCCTCCTGTGCCCATCTGTACAGTAGCGCCACTGGCTGCAGTTTCCACCTTACAGCGGCCATGACCTCAAACATAAGTCAGATCCTATCACGGCCCTCATAGGCACCGCCCAGTCCTGCCCATGGCACCTATCACCAAGTTCAAAGTCTCCACTCAGCCAGAGCCCTGCATGAGTCAGCTCTAGCCACCTCTCCTGCGTCTCCTGTCACCTCCCCACCCCTCTGCTCCTGGAGCCCGTCCAGCAGCTGCTGCCTCGGCCTCTGCACCTGCTGGCTCCTCTGGTGTGTGTTTCTGGCTCCGCATTGCTCAGGTCTCAAGGGGCCTCCCTGCAGTCACCCTCAGTCAGGCACACGCCCTGCTGGATTTTCATGAGCAGCCCCTTTTCTGAAGTTGTCTGGTTCCATGCTTGATTTTCGGGTTCAGCACTGGACTTCCTTTGTGAGGATGTCATGTGGGTGGGAGGGAAGGCGCTATGTCCTTGTTCTTCACCTTTCTCGTCCTAATGCCTGACACACACTGGGAGTTCTTTTTTTTTTTTTTTTTTTTTTTTTTGTATATATGTATATTTTTAGTAGAGACTGAGTTTCACTCTGTTGGCCAGGCTGATCTTGAACTCCTGGCCTCAAGTGATCCACCCACCTTGGCCTCCCAAAGTGCTAGAATGACAGGTGTGAGCCACTGCAACTGGTCTAATTTTTATCTGTTTTTTTGAGACAGGGTTTTGCTCTCTTGCCCAGGCTGGAGTGAGTGATGCAATCATAGCTCACTGCAGCCTTGCCCTCCTGGGCTCAAGTGATTCTCCTACCTCAGTCTCTCGAGTAGCTGGGGCCACAGGTGCTCGCCACCATGCCCAGCTATTTTTTTTTTTTATTTATTTCTTGTAGAGACAGAGTCTTGCTATGTTGCCCAGGCTGGTCTTGAACTCCTGGGGTCAAGCAGTCCTCCTGCCTGGGTGTCTCAAAGTGCTGGGATTACAGGCATGAGCCATTGCACTCGGCCTACAGTAGGAGTTCAATAAATGTTTCTTGAATGTTCCATACATGTTTATGAGGTCTGGCCTTCAGACTTGGCATTAAAGCACCCTGAGATCTTGGTCAAGAGCCTGTTTCCTCATCTATCAGGTGTGGCTGAAGGTCCCCACCTGTGCCCTCCCAGGCTCTGGGAGGACCCATGGAGACAAGAGGGCACAGGGAAGGGGTTCCCGCAATGCCGATCCTGGGTGCCGTTCTCCCTGGGCCCTCCCTACAGGATCAAGAAAGTGGGTGCCATTCTCGCTGGGCCCTCCCTACAGGATCGTGAATGTGGGGCCCAAGCTTTAGGAGGATGCCCCGACCAAGGTGGCAAGGCGCTGTGCTGAGGAGAGCCAGCACAAGGGGGCGCCCGAGGCCTGCTGCAGGTCGGAAGAGGCTCTGCCTTGTCCTGGCGGTGAAGAGAAGATGGGCCATGCCAAGGGCCGCCCAGTCCCAAGCGCTGTGCTGCTTTGCTGACACTTTGGTGTTAAAAAAAATACGTTCTTTTATGAAGTGATAGTGATTATATATAGTGATAGTGATTATAGGTGGTGGTTCTAAAAAACTGTCCCCACTTGCCCAGATGAAAACATTGGCAACCCAAGGTCAGTCCCAAAAGGTTTTGGAGAAATTTGGGGTCCACGAAATCCTAAACACTAGTCTGTTGGGTTGTGGGATCAGAGGTCGAGATATGGGGTTCTTGGAAGAGCCTGCTGAGAAAATGTGACCACAGTCCCTCATCCCAGTACACACACAGACACACACAGGAATATGTGGCACATGTGTGCATACACACAAACAAGCACATGAAAACACACCAGCACACATGCACACACACCAGCACATATGCACACACACCAGCACACATGCACATACACACACCAGCACATATGCACACACACCAGCACACATGCACATACACACACAAGCACATATGCACACACACACCAGCACATATGCACACACACCAGCACATATGCACATACACGCACCAGCCCATATGCACACACACCAGCACATATGCACATACACACGCCAGCAATATGCACACACACCAGCACATATGCACACACACACCAGCACATATGCACATGCACACACCAGCACATATGCACACACACCAGCACATGTGCACACACACACCAGCACATATGCACACACACCAGCATATGTGCACACACATGCACCAGTACATATGCACACACACACCAGCACATATGCACACACGCACCAGCACATATGCACACACCAGCATATGTGCACACACACACCAGCACATATGCACACACACACCAGCACATGTGCACACACACACACCAGCATGTATGCACACACACACACCAGCACGTATGCACACACACCAGCACATATGCACACACACCAGCACATGTGCACATACACACACCAGCACATATGCACACATACACCAGCACATATACATATACAAACACAGGCAAAGGTAAACACGCATGTGAACCATGGGGTGATGCACACTGACATGGTTTGGCTCTGTGTCCCCACCCACATCTCATGCCAAATTGTAATCCCCACATGTCGCGGGTGGGACCTGGGGGGAGGTGGTTGAATCATGGGACGCACTTCCCCCATGCTGTTCTCGTGATAGTGGGTGAGTTCTCACGACATCTGATGGTTGGAAAGTGTGGCACGTGCCCCCTTTACTTGCTCTCTCCTGCTCAAGCATTGTGAAGATGTGCTTGCATCCCCTTCACTCTCTGCTATGATCGTTAAGTTTCCTGAGACCTCTCAGTCATGCCTCCTGTCAAGCATGCAAAAGTGCGAGTCAATTAAACCTCTTTTCTTCGTAAATTATCCAGTCTCAGGTAGTTCTCTTTATTTATATTTTTTTGAGATGGAGTCTCACTCTGTCACCCAGGTTGGAGTGCTATGGCACGTGTCGGTTCACTGCAGCCTTTGCCTCCCAGGTTCAAGTGATTCTCCTGCCTCAGCCTCTCCAGTAGCTGAGATGACAGGTGTGCACCACCATGACCGGGCTAATTTTTGTCTAACTTTTTTTTCAGTAGAGATGGGATTTCGCCATGTTGGCCAGGCTGGTCTTGAACTCCTCCAGCAATCCACCCCCCTTGTCCTCCCAAAGTGCTGGGATTACAGGTGTGAGCCACCACACCCGGCCTCAGGTAGTTCTTTATAGCAGTGTGAGAATGGATAATACACAAACCATGCAAACACATAAACACAAGCATTCACAAGCACACACACACTGCATACACATGTGCATGCACACATAGACATACACACACATGCATATAGCACACGTGTCCACATGCACACACACCCACACTCATATGCACATACAAGCAAATACAAATGCATACACCCGTGATGCACACAAACATGTAAACACATAGGCACGTGCACACAAGCAAATGTGAACATGAGTGTACATGATACATGCAAAACAAATGCAAATGAATAGGCACACACGTGTGCATGCACAAGTGCACACACGCACAGAGAGACAAAGTCCCAAGAACATTTAGAGCCACACACAGGCAGGCACCAAAGGAAAGAGATGCCTGTCAGTCAGTGCTGAGTTTGCAGGGTCCACTGGACTTTGGGGACGGCCTGTGAATTTCCCAGGCGGACGTCAGGCAGACAGCATTCAAGTGGGAAAAGTGTCGTATATTCGAATTTATTTAGATGAATGTCCAGCCACAGTCTGCTGTGGATTTGTGTACATTCACTTTTTTAAAAAACGGTTTCCATAAAAGGATTTTTGGTAATCGCCTAATTTTTAACACAGTATTTATATACAAAACCCATTTCAAACTACTTACTGTACAAGAGGAAAGAGAAGCATCAGATTGCATGATTTTAGCAAATAATGGAAATCTACGACACCTATGAACTTTGATCACAGTTGGCAGATTAAAGGGAATGTCAACATCACATCAATGATGTGTTCGAGACAAATATATTTCTGTTTTTCCTCCTGGCCTTTGCTAAAATGATGTTTCTCTCGGTGCTCGAGAAATTTCAGAGACTTGTTTAGTACCATTGCTGCAAATTTAGATCACTCATATCATTTATGAGACTTGGTTTATACACTTTTAAAATAATTGTCCAACAGTGACATTCCTGTGAGTAAAAATATAGAGAAGTGTTACCAAAATAGAAGCCTTTATTAATAAAATTCTTTGGTAGTAACAGTATTTTAAATTCCTCTCAACGCTATTCGGTTAACTAATAAACTCCCTCCACCTTTGAGCTGCAGAAAAAATATCCTCAATCTACCATATAATTGATATTTGAAAAAAAAAAACCCATAAATATTCTAAAGCTTCCAGGGGACCCCTGGAAGCCCTAAGACTTCTTGAAACCCTGACACCATCTGTGGAAACGCTTCCGAGGTCCTCTCTCTCTGCCCATTTTCTGGTCAACTGGTTTTGTCCCATAAGGAAGACGATCAACTCTGAGGTCAGCTTGCTGTGAGGGGGCAGGTGTGTGGCTGACAGCGGGGAGCCTGCCAGGGATGCCAAGGGTGCTGGCTCCTGCTTAATCAGGGACACCTGCGCCCCCGTCTCGCTTTCCAGGAATACCTGGGATGCTCCCATGCCCCCTGTGTGGTTCAGGGATGGGCCACTTCTCTCTCAGCCACTGAACTGATGGGAGGAGAAGGCGATGGAAAGTCTAACTTTTCTGAAACAGGCAGGTGACACCTTTTGGAACCAGAATCAATCATTATTTTTGGTTGGGGTTTCCATTTTCCCTGAAGCATCGCACCAGCTTTTGCCCGATGCCTCAGCTTAGCATTTTGCCTCTATCTTAAGGAATTAGGAGGATTCAGAGGAGGGTTTCTAGGGGCCTTTGCTCACTTTACACCTCTAGGGAGACTCAAGTTTCCAAGCATTTTTTCTGCAAAGCACCTGCCTTTGCTACCTTATTGCCCTATTACCAGCCATCATTTTGACTCATCTTGAACACTACAGATTAAAAACAATCCCCTGCATAATGGCTTTGTGCAAAAGCAAGGGAAAGAAAACAGAAAGAAGAAAGGAAAATGTCCTATCGGAAAGTGTCCTCCATGTTTGCAGAAAACCCAGGACCCACCGGGCCCTGGTGGGAGCAGGAAGCCGCCTGCCCCTGGGAGAGGGTGCCCATCAGTCAGGATGCCCGGCTGGCCTGCCCAGCCCCACTGGCATAGCTACAGGACGCCCCCGTGGTAGGCATGGCTGGGGGCTGGGCCGCTGAGGCTGTCTGGGCAGGCTTTGGGGTTGTGGTGGTTGCATGGCGGCTCGTCCTTCTGCCGCTCCTTCTCCATCCAGGTTTCCAGCAGCTGCTGCTTGTCTTGCTCCTCCCGCATGAACAGCTCCACCATGAGCACCTTCTCCTTGTGGATCTGCTGGCTGATGTCCTTGGGGATGTCCGGGATGACCCAGTCCACGAAATCACTCATGAACATGACCAGATTCTGGAAGGAGGAGAGGCAGCACGTGGCAGTGGGGAGGATGGCACCTGGGGAAGTGCTCCCGACCTCTCTGCCTGGCCCCCACCTGGTGGAGCGCCACCCCATGACCTCCTGGCCTGTTGACCTCCCTGGGCCTCAGTTCCCAGAAGGTATAAAGGAGGCACAGAACCACCCGGCAGGCGTTTGGGAAATGTTGGCCGACTTTCTCGAACGCATCTGAACTCAGTAATTGGGAAAATCACCTGAGTCATTCTGAATTCCTCGACCAGGAGACTCAGGAAGTGACCTGATGGGTCACGCATCGCCAAATCTAACAAGCATCGAGGCTTTGGGGAAAAGCATGAAACTGGAAATAGCCACAAATGGATCAAACTTTTAGTTTGCAAAGCCTCCCAGGGCCCCCCTGAACATCTACCACCTCCGTGGAGACATTTCTGGTGGACAGAAGGCAGCACAAGTCAGTTTTTATGGAAAAACGGAATCTTGTCGTTTGCCGAACGTCTGTCCAGCCAGCATGTGTGAGCACCCCGGGCTGAGCAGGTTCCCGCCATGGGCGGTGCTGGTGCCCCCTGGATTGGTGTCTTCTCCTGGTTGGCGCTCCCAGTCCCCAGCTGTGGCTGGGACTGGCTGCTCATGCTTGCAGCTGCAGAACGTATGCTCCCTCCCATCTCCCTCTTCCCAGCCTGGTCAGCCCAAAGCAGTGACCGGCCCATCTAGGGGTGGCCTTGCCTCCAGGTAAGGCCAGGTCTGGGGTGCCATGCATGCTCCGGGGCTCCCTTGGGATAAGGTTGGGCTGTCTCTGGCTGAGACCCCTCCTTGCTGGGCTCTCAGGCTCTGGCCTGCGGAACCCAGCCCCACACACCTTTTACACTGCTTGCTGTGAAAAGCTGATGGATGAGGCCGCTGAGCTTAGAGGAGTGGAAGGGCCTGCCCTGTGACAGAGCTGGGACTTGAACCCAGTCCTGGGGATTCCAGCATCAGAGCCCTTGGCCCACTGCCTTCCTAGCATCGACTTAATCAAGGCTATAGGGACACCAATGAGCAGAACCTTGGCAGTCCCCACAGCCCAGGGGGCCCCCTCTTTGGGACCTCAGCTGCTGGTGCACAGCTGGCACCCTAGCCGGGGGTCCCGTTCCACTGGGAGTCCCTCTGGCCTCAGAGAGTCGGCCCAGACCCCATCCCAGAGGCTGGGCCAGCTGGGGCTGGGTCCCCTGGCTGTTGGCTGTGGCTGGGGTCATCTGAGAACCCACTGCCCTTCTGTCTGTCCTGGTTCTGCCTGCTACCACAGACACGGTATGAGAGCAAGAGGGACAGAGGTGGAGTCCCCTTTCTCCATGTCTCTCTCTCTTTCTCTCTTTTTCTTTCTCTTACTCTTTCTTTCTTTCTTTTCTTCTCTTTTCTTTCTTTCTTTCTTTCTTTCTTTCTTTCTTTCTTTCTTTCTTTCTTTCTTTCTTTCTTTCTTTCTTTCTTTCTTTCTTTCTTTCTTTCTCTCTCTCTCTCTCTCTTTCTTTCTCTCTCTTTCTCTTGCTTGCTTTCTTTCTTCTTTCTTTCTCTCTCTCTCTTCCTTCCTTTCTTCTCTCTCTCTCTCCTTTCTTTTGAGACAGAGTTTCACTCTCATTGCCCAGGCTGGAGTGCAATGGTATGATCTCAGCTCACGGCAACCTCCGCCTCCTGGGTTCAAGTGATTCTCCTGCCTCAGCCTCCCAAGTAGCTGGGATTACAGGCACCCACCATCATGCCTGGCTAATTTTTGTATTTTTAGTAGAGGCAGGGTTTTACCATGTTGGCCAGGCAGGTCTCAAACTCCTGACCTCAGGTGATCTGCCCGGCTTGGCCTCCCGAAATGTTGAGATTACAGGTGTGAGCCACCGTGCGTGGCCCCTGTCTCTTTCAATAAAGACACTTCTACTGGATTAAACCCACCAGCCAGTCAGAACCCTTCTGCCGGCACTCATCCAGCCCCTCTCTTTGCCTTCCTCTCTCATGAGGTTGTCTTGGGCCCTGTCGGTGCAAGGGGCCTGGGGTCGGCCAGGTCCCCTCCTCGGGTGTCCCAGAGCAAGTTCTCCAGGCCTCTGGAGGAGTCTCTGAACCCCCAGCTTTAGCAGCTCGTGCCTTCCAGACTGTGGGCATGGGATGGTCCCTTAGTGCCCCCATCCTCAAACCGGAAACAAAGAGGGACGCACCGCACCTGGAAGACGATGACGAACGCCAGCCGGGCTGCCAGGACGGCCCAGAAGTCCTTGGAGATGTCGTACTTGTTTTCCGACCACGGTGGCTCTCGGTAGTCTTTGTACCTGCAAAAGACGGTGGTGGAGTCGAGGGTGGGACTTCAGCGGGGCTCAGGCTCTGGCTGGAGCCAGGCAGCTCAAGGGACACCTGGGAGAGGCTCAGCTTGGTGTGCGGCTGCCTCCGGGAGGACAACCCTCTCTTGGGCGAGCAGCCTGCGGACCCGCACCCAGGGAGTGTCTCTCCACGGTGGAGGGGGGTGGTCAGGACTCCCCACGGGCCAGGAAGGACCTGAGGGGCTTCGTGTAAAACACATGTGGCAGGAAGTATCCCCCAGGCCCAGCTGTGGGCTCACAGAATCAAGGGCAGGGACCATGTAGTCCAGGAGATTCCAAACTTTTAAAAGCAGTGAAGCCTTTGTTCCCAAAAGAAGTCTCACTGGATACTCCAGTAGGGTCCCAAGAGTGCAGAGCCTACTTGGTTGAAGTCGGGCGGGGGCAGGGGGTTCCCTAAGCTTGAACTCCCTGAACCTCAACCCAACCCCCATGCTCCACAGAGCTCCAGGATGGGTTCCATGAAACACAATTTGAAAACCACCTCTGCAGTCCATTCCCTCTTTGAGGGAAACTACTGAAAAAAAAACCTGAGCACCTTATCAGCCAGGAGGGGTGGCTCATGCCTGTCCCCTCAGCACTGTAATCTCAGGCTGAGGAGTCACAGATCAGTCTGGGCAACACAGTAAAACCCTGTCTCTGCAAAAAAAAAAAAAATACAAAAATTAGCCAGGCATGGCAATGCACGCCGGCATTCCCAGCTACTCGGGAGGCTGAAGTGGGAGGATCACCTGAGCCTGGGAGGTTGCAGTGAGTTTTGATCACACCACTGCTCTTCAGCCTGGCCGCAAAGTGAGACCCTGTCTCTAAAAAAAGCCAACCAAACAACAACCAAAACACCCAGCAAAACAATACCCTGAACATCTTATCAAAGTAACTTAAACAGCTTATCAAACATTTGCGAAAGAACGAAGCTAAGCATTCCATTGGTGCAGGTAGAGGCCTGTCAGGCAGCCGGCCTGGCCCGCCCTGCCCTGCCCGGGTCTGGGGCTGCTTTCCTGCCTCCAGGGTTGCTGCTTGGTCCTCACCGCCTTATCTGGAGAGAACGCGAGCTGCCCCTGGTTCTCGTTACCAGCTTTAGATGTAGCGGACTGATCTCCTGCTTGGAGAGTCAAGCTCACTCACACCCCCCGCCCCACCGAGGCCCTGCCACTGACCTTGGTTCTTCGTGGACATGCTTGGAGCCTCAGGAAGGAGACTCGCCCCATTCAAGACCACTGCCCATGCTCCAGTTCTCCCCAGCCCCTCCCTTCCTCTTTCACAGAGACCCCGAGACGCCCAGGGTCTGTGGGGTCAGGGTGAGGTCTCTGCCTAGGGCCTCCCTCCCTCCACGGCTCCCTGAATCTGGGGGGTGCCACACATCAGCTGGAACTTGGCTTGAATGGAGCTGACGTCCCCACCCTTCATTGGAAAAGCTTCCCAAAGCTGGACAGAAAACGCCCCCACAAGGGGCAGGGTTTCCAAGGGCTCAGCTGCAGTTTGTGCCCCTGCTGGTCACTAAAAGCTGAGGTCAGTCGGGGATACCAGGAGAAGGGCCACCTGGATTTGCAGGCATAGCCCCGGCCTGGACCCACATCCCTGGTGCCACCCACTCCAATTACCACCTTGCTGTGTGTCCCCTAGGCAATCACTTGACCTCTCTGGGCCTCAGTCTGGGCATTCCCTCACTTACTTATGTCACAAGCATTTATTGACCAACTACTATGTGCCAGACCCCACTCCAGGGATGGAGAATTCAGAGGGGTACCCAACAGATAGGGCCCTTGCCCACAGAGCTTGATTTCTGGAGGGAGCTGGATGGGAGTCTCCGAGGGCCTATTTGGCACTGAGCTGCCAACCCCTGAGATAGGATCGGGCTGAGCCATGGCTGTGGTGCCAGCTGCTGGGCCAGGCAGAAGTTGCACAACCTGCTTTCCCATGGGAACGAGCAGCCCTGTCCTCCCAGTGTCAGAAGCCACATGCACCAGCTCGTTCCTCTTTATTCTGTGTTCAAGGCTTTGCCTGCTAGCATCTGTCTCCTCTTCTTCAAGTCATAGCACCTCAGTTTTCCTTAGGACCCCCCAATTCTCTGTGACCTCACACCCTGGCACATGACCCAGGCCAAACCAAGGAGAACCCTCCTCCTCGTGGCAACAGTGGTTGGTTCAGGAATGGACATTTGACTCAAGATGGGGTAGTAAGACTCAGTCCCTGGATTTTCACTGACTATTGGGAAACAGAAGGTCTTCCCACAGGGGCTGCAGAGCAGAGAGGATTTAAGCCAGGAGCTGCTGGGGATCCTTTCCACCAGCAAAAGAATAATGTAACACAGAGGAAATCTAAGTGGAGAAGTGGTGCCAGAGTGGAGCCTGATGGCAAACTGTAGCTCCTGGATCCAGCCATGCCTGAAGCTATCCTGGGCTTCTTGGTTATAGGAACTGGTAAATCAACTCTAATTTCCTCCCCTCAAGCATTTACTTATTTATTTATTTATTTTATTATAGATAGGGTCTCACTCTGTTGCCCAGGCTGGAGTACAGTGGTGCAATCATAGCTCACTGCAGCCTCAAATTCCTAGGCTTAATTGATCCTCCCACCTCAGCCTCCCAAGTAGCTAGAACTACAGGTGCATGCCAGAAGGCCCAGCTATTTAATTATTATTATTTTTTTGTAGAGATGGGGTCTCACTATGTGGCTCAGGCTGGTCTCTAACTCCTGAGCTCAAGTGATCCTCCTGCCTGGCCCTCCCGAAGTGCTGGGATTACAGGTGTGAGCCACTGCACTAGCCTTTTTTTTTTTCTTCTTCTTCTTTTTAAGCGAGTTTGTGTTGTTTCTTGACTTGCGCCTGATTTGAGCCTCGTCCAAACCTGGGCTCTTCCAGAAACCCAATAAACATGGCTTTTCAGAGAGGGGAGCAGAGAGCAGTACCTGCAGATCTGCACCTCGTAGCCCAGGTCCAGGGGGTCATTGGGGGCTGTGCCGTTCTGGAAGTCACTGACGTTGAAGGAGGAGAGGGTGTGGTTGACGAAGCCGTGCATGGTCCCGTTCTTACTGTACATGTAGAGGTACACCAGGCGCGGGATGAAGTCAGACGTGAAGGAGATCACAAAGGCCTGCGCAGGGGACGTGGCAGTGAGGGGGACCCCCAGCCTGGGCACAGAAGGGCCGGCCGCAACCGGGGGTGACCCATCCACGGCCACACTGGGCCCTGGCCATGTGCCACTGTCCCTGGCGGGGACCATAGCTACACAACCTCCGTGTGCTGAGAGAATGGATGCGGGGTCGCGGGTGCTCCTCTCAGCCCCCTGGCAGCTGAAGGAGAGTGCCTGGGCGCCAGAACAGCGCACTCCTAGGAGAGAAGGCAGCAGGCGGACACTGGCTGCCTCTTGCTGCCTGTGTGGCCTTGGGCAAATTACCCAACCTCTCTGTGCCTCCATTTTCTTCTTGTCAAAACAGGGCTAACAACCCCCACACCATGTATGCACTGTGCCTCTGGGCTTGTTGGAGAAGGGAATGAGGCAGGAAGGGAAAGTGCTTTGCAAGCTCTCAAGTCCTCACCCAGCTCATTCTATTATAGCACCAGCTCTGGCTGGTGCCCTTACAAGAGAGGAACCCAAGGCCCAACGGCTGCCTCTCACACGGCTATGTGGCCTTGGGCAAATCACCTAACCTCTCTATGCCTCTGGTGTCTTCCCTGTCAGATGGGGCCATGACAGTCCCCGCCTCCAAGGGCTGTGTGCAGACTAGTGGGCTAGTGTGTGGAAAGAGCTTAGAAGGGTCTAGAACATTCTAGGCGCCTGGTGAATGTACCTGCTCCAACCTTTTTTTTTTTTTTTTTCAGAGAGAGACGTGGTCTCACTATGTTTCATTATGCTGGCCAGGCTGGTCTTGAATTCCTGGCCTCAAGCGATCCTCCCGCCTCGGCCTCCGAAAGTGCTGGGATTACAGGTGTGAGCCACTGCACTCAGCCTGCTGTTATTGTTGTTGCTGCTGTTGTCCTCAGGAGATGCCCACTGTGCCCCACAGCTGCTCACAGAGCCTACTTGTTGCAGACAGGATGTACCTCTGTTCCCAGCTCCGCCAACTCCAGCACAGCGTGGGCTCTGCCTCAGGACCCTGTGCTCCCTTGTCTGGGCAGGATAAGGAGCCATCCCAGTGTGCACACTCTGCCTGCAGTCTCCCTGTAGTCTGGTGGGAGCATGTGCCTGGCAGAAGGGGTTGCCCGCTGGGAAAGGGCTCTGTCAGAGGGCTCTGAGGGGCCCTTCTCCGAGGCTGAGTGTCACCCTCTGTCCTCTGTGGGGGCTGAGCCCCAGGGCCTGCTGACACCCTGACTTGGCATCACGGCCCTGCAGGGGCATTGATCGTCAGCTCTGGGGAGCCACCCCGTGTCCGCCGTGGGCACGGTGTCAGCTTTTGGTGGGGAGGATTGGGCTCAGCCAGAGGGTGGAAGGGACGAGAGCCATGGGTCCCTGGCACAGCGGACTCCCTGTGGCTGCCTGGGGTTCTCATGTCTGGGATGCAGCCTTGGGCTTGAAGTATATGCTGGAGACAGCTGGGCACAGCTAAACCCAGGGGGGATCCAGGCCACGGGCAGAGTCAGACAGATCCTGATGGGGAAGGCTGAGGGCCGGGCCATCCTAGCCTGCGGGTCTGGGGATAGGAGAGGCTGGAAGGGGCTGCCATGCTGGGGAGGAGGCTGAGGGGCCCGGAGCCCTGATTCTTAGCAGAGCCATGTGTGAGGCTGATGAGAGCGTTCTTCTCGCCCCGTTTCAGCATGTCCCAAACCTTCTCTATAGAGCAGCCATATGTTTCAGATTAAGGAGAAAAATCAACTTTTTTCTTCAAATAAGAGAACAGAAAGATTGTCAATAAGGAATCTCTGTGTTTCTCTCCCTCTGTCTCTGTCTTCCTTCCTATATCTGTCTGTTGTTTATTCTCAGTGGACTTAGGGCCCAAGGTGGCCATGGTGGAGAATTTTGCTCAAAGCTTGCAGAAAGGCTGGGCACAGTGGCTCATGAATGTAATCCCAGCACTTTGGGAGGCCAAGGAGGGTGGATCACCTGAGATCAGGAGTTTGAGACCAGCCTGGTCAACATGTCAAAACCCTGTCTCTACTAAAAATACAAAAGTTAGTCGGGTGTGGTGGTGGGCACCTGTAATCCCAGCTACTTGGGAGACTGAGGCATGAGAATCGCTTGAACCTGGGAGGCAGAGGTTGTAGTGAGCTGAGATAGTGCCACTGCACTGCAGCCTGGACCACAGAGTGAGACTCTGACTCAAAAAAAATTAAACAAAAAACTTGCAGAAAAAGTTTGAAGAGAATTTTTTATGCCTCCCCAGAGTGCACCCTCCCCACCCCATGCGGTCAAGGGACATTTATAACTATAGAGAATCCCGGCAGCCTGGGGCTGCACCGTGGCTAGAGGTAGAAGACCCACGCCCAGCTCCTTCTCCAAGGGGCCCCTGGCCGCCTGGCAGTTCAGCCAGGACTTCATTCCACTGAGGTCCCTGGTGTCACTCACATTGATGATGACAGCAAGCTTCCCGATGCCTCTGAGGATATTGTACCAGATTCCTGGGGGAAGAAGAAGTCACAGTTTTAAAGAGCCCTGCACTCTCAGTCATTCCAGCTACCAGGCAGCAGCCTGAGCGGGTACCATCCTTGCAGGGGCCAGGCTTTCTCACAGCAGTCAGAGGCTTACGGTAACCAAGAGACATTTGCTCAGGTCCTGAGGAAGCCAGGTCAGTGCCAGGGCCTGGTGTGTACCAGTCCTTTCTGACAAGCTCACCAGCTTCTAAAAGAGGTGCTTAAAGACAGCTGCTCCCTCAGTGGTTCTGCACGATCTCCCCATGCACCTGTGTAAATACGAGTTGGCTCAGATGAAACTTTTTTTTATTCCTAAAGTGACTAAGATTCCATTGGGGTGCAGCTCCCAAAGCTCTGGCGGAGGATACGTGTATTCAGGGCTAGGCCAGACATGGCTTTGCCGCTGAAGAACAGTGCCAGGACCCCTGGCTGGTGGCACTGAGTCCACAGCAGTGCAGGTTGAACCATTCCCCATCTGCACACCCCCTTGCTCCCTTTACTCCAAGACCCAGGGTTGCACCAAATCACAGATGAACGAGAGGATCACAACACAGCGCCCGGGGCCATGCTGGCCTCTCCATTCATCTTCCCAGCGGCCATGAGATCTAGCAGGGCCCAGGAAGGAGTCCCTCAATGGCCCAGGAAGCAGGGCCTCAGTGTTGCAATTCCTGGAAATGGTCCAGTGTCCCGGACTGACCCCTGGCTCACCCTAATTGCACCCTATCATGCCCAGCAATGTCGTATGCAGTGGTTTGGCTGGGAGCCCAATCCTGGGGCCTGCTCTCCATGCCCTGAGCCGGTGATAACTCTGAGATGGGTGATAACCAGCACTCGTCAGAAAGGACCAAGACGGAGCAGATGGACTTCCTGCCTGTGCAGGAGGCTGCAGGGAGAGCTGTGCATAGCGCTTCTGCCCTGGTAGCCGAGGGGAGTCTCTCAGTCCCCGTTTTTGGGGTGCATGCTGGTGGTCTGCAAAGGCAGCAAGAGTTCAGGCCCCCTGTGTGGCCCAGAGCTAGAAACCACAGGCTCAGATGAAACCTCCGAGACCAGGATCTCTTGCTCCCTGCCCCCTGCCAGCTCCAATTCAATGACAGACCACAGTCACAATCATCATCAGTCAAAAATGCCACTGCAGGCTGGGTGTGGAGGCTCACAACTATAATCCCAGCATTTTGGGAGGCTGAGGTGGACAGATGACTTGAAGCCAGGAGTTTGAGACCAGCCTTGCAATATGGCAAAACCATCTCTACTAAAAATACAAAAATTAGCTGGGCACGGTGGCACATGCCTGTAATCCCAGCTACTCGGAAGGCTTAGGCACAAGAATAGTTTGAGCCAGGGAGGCGGAAGTTATGGTGAGCCGAGATCACGCCACTGCATTCCAGCATGGGCAGCAGAGAAAGGTTCTGTCTCAAAGAAAGAGAGAAATACCCACTGCAACCCATTGCTGGTGGGCAGTTTGAGAAGTGACAATCACTATTCCCTGACCCCTGTCTCCAGTCCTCGGGCCATGGGAGCCATCACCTAATTGTAGCTCCGTTTGATCTTTTGCACGGGCCCAGCGATCCTCAGTTTATTTTTCTGCTGGAGCAGGTGGTGGGGCAGTCACATGGGCTCTGCACACTAGCAGCCCTAGGGCCACCCCATCCTGAATAAAGCACCTGGGAACGCAGGTGCGTGAGGGTTGGATGGCACAGCCCTACAAAGTCAGCACTGAAGTGCTCCCTCAGGAGTGGGAACACTTCCCGCCCTGCTTCTCCTGGCTGGGTGTCAGGGCTGAGGGCCCTCCGTGGACTTGAGCTCCTGGGGCAGGCTGCTAATTGCATGTCCCTGTAGCTTCTGGGTCTAGCTTGGTGTCTGGCACATGAGGTGGGTGCTGCTGGATAAATGCCTGCTGAGTGACTGCACGAGCGTAGAAAGCCCTTTCCAACTGGATGCTGGCGCCGGAGCAGAGGCTGCAAAGCAGTGGCAGGCAGGCCCCATCCAGGCTACATGGCCATTTTGTTACGCTTGCCTACTGCTTAAAAATGCAGACTGATGTTTAAAAACCGGGAAAATGTATTTTAAAAAGTCAAGGCCGGGCGCATTGGCTCACGCATGTAATCCTAGCACTTTGGAAGGTTGAGGCGGGTGGATCACCTGAAGTCGGGAGTTTGAGTCCAGTCTGGCCAACATGGCGAAGCCCCGCTCTATTAAAAATACAAAAATTAGCTGGGTGTGGTGGTGGGCGCCTGTAATCCCAGCTACTCAGGAGGCTGAGGCAGGAGAATCGCTTGAACCCGGGGGACGGAGGTTGCAGTGAGCCGAGATCGTGCCACTTCACTCCAGCCCTGGGGAATGAGCGAGACTCCGTCTCAAAAAAAAAAAAAAAAAAAAAAAACGAGACTCCTCGGCTCTGGTCCTGGCTGGCTGGTGCGTCTCCTTGGCAACAGCTGGCTGTGATGCTGTGATGCTGTGATGCCCGGGGCGCCCCCTGCAGTCAGGCTGTGCGCGGCAGCTCTGCTGTCTGTGCCGGGGCCTCCCGGCGACCTCCGACCTCCATTATGGCCGCCTTAGCATCCAAATCCAGACCCCGACTAGAGAGTTCAATGTTTCAAGCAATGTGGGAATGGACACACTGCTTTGTGGCCATGAAGAACACTCCTAGGACTTAGTCTCACTTGCGTGTGCAGCCCACCTGGCCCTTGGGGCTCTGAGTTTGAGACCTCTGAGGTGGGGTGGGCCTGGGGTAGGGGTTGAAGTCTTTGGCTGTGGGGCTCCCGAGGGACGCGGCTCCTGAGCTCAGGGCCTTGGAAGGGCAGGACTCAGGCAGGCGAGGGGGTCTGTCCAGGTGATTGCCCAGAGGGCCCAGAGAGACAACAGGAAATGGGAGGGATGAGGAGGGGATGAGATGGAGCCGGGAGCGGGGTCTTCCTCGCTCCTGGGCCTGGATCGAGCCTGTCCTGACAGGTCTGCAGGATATCTACGTCCAGGAGGATGACTCTCCGTGTGGCCCTGCACATCCGTGGGGTGTGTTAGAGAAATGCAGAACCGGCACCCCAGCCCCAGCCCCAGCCCACGGAATCCGCCTCTCCTGGGGTGGGGCTGGGAACCCCGAGTTATTCTGAGGCACACTCCAGGGAGACACTCACTGCTCTGAGGATCTGTGTAAACTAAAAATAAAATTCTAATCCCCTCCTCAACCATTTAAATGGTGTCCATTATCTCGGCCAGGGAAACCCCAAGTTAACCTGAAAAACTGATTCAGGCCATGACAGGAAGCAGGGGGCACGGGAAGGGTCGGACAGGCCTCCTCATGCCCTCCTCCCTTTTGGAATTCAGCAAAAGCCGACCAGCACGAACATCAACACAGACCTTAAGTCTGATAAACATTTACAGTCTGTTCTCTCTGACGCCTGTTACCTGGAGGTTTCATCTGCACGATAAAACCTTGGTTTCCACAACCCCTTATCATAACCCAGACTTTTCTTTTTATTGATAATAACTCAACCAATTGACAATCAGAAATTTTAAAAATAGGCCGGGTGCGGTGGCTCATGCCTGTAATCCCAGCACTTTAGGAGGCAGAGGCAGGCAGATCACCGGAGGTCACGAGTTGGAGAAACATGGTGAAATCTTGTATCTACTAAAAATACAAAATTAGCCAAATCTGGTGGCACACACCTGCAATCCCAGCTACTCAGGAGGCTAAGGCAGGAGAATCGCTTGAACCCAGGAGGCGGAGGTTGCATCATGCCATTGCACTCCAGCCTGGGTGACAAGAGTGAAACTCTCTCTCCAAAAAAAAAAAGTGTGTGTATACATACATACACACACACACACACACACACACACACACACACACACACACACATATACCTATAACCTGGAAGTCGCCCCACCCTGTCCCGCCTTTCTGGACCAAACCAATGTATATCTTAGATGTATCTGATTGATGTTTCACGTCTCCCTAAAATGTACAAAACCAAGCCGTACCGCGACCACCTTGGGCCCATGTTCTCAGCACCTCCTGAGGGCTGTGTCATGGGCCATGGTCACTCATATTTGGCTCAGAATAAATCTCTTCAAATATTTGATAGAGTTTGACTCTTTTCATTGACATCTCTAAGTAAAAGGGGATGCTGTGCTTTTGCAATACTCTTTGGGCGGGCTTCTTTTATGACAGTCCTGTTGGGGAAAACGGCCTCATTTTTACTTCCCCAAATAAATTCCTTGGTTTCTTTCCCAAGGAATTTTTCCCACTCTAGGGGATGCTAAGCCCCATTTCCCAGAACAGTACAGGGAGGTATTTGGACAAAGCCAGGTGCTTGGCGAGGCCACCACTCCTGCCCACAGGCAGGGCCTGGGAGCCGAATGGAGGCTGTGCTTTCCCACCAGCAGGCTGTGAAGCACCAGGAAGAGAACAGGAAGTTGAAGCCAGGGCTGGGGAGCTGAAGCAGATTCCCACGCGTGGGCTGCGTCCCTGCTGTGACCCGCTAGATGGCAGGGTGATCAAGGCACCTGTGCTTTGTGGCACAGCTTCCCCCAGCCACCCAGGGCCTCAGGGTGCAGGTCACAGGGGCCACAGGGGCTCTCTGTCCCCTCGAGGAGCTCGCCTGGGGGCCCTGCACGGATCATAGAAGGAATATAAAAGCCTCTTCAAGGAAAGGCTGCGGTTAAGGAATCCATACACAAACGAGTGAAAGGAGGCAGATTATGCCTTCAGCCAACCGGACAGGAACCAGGAAGTGAGTAGCTGATCCGTAAGAACTGAGCAAAAACAAGCCAGGTGCAAAGAGTCCAAAGAGGCACGCGGAAGGCCTGTTGCTGGTGGGGACGCCAATGCCTGCAGAGGGACTGCAGGAAGCCAAGGCCACTGAGCTGCTGCTCTCTTTCACCCTGGTGGGTTTGCAAGCTTCATTCAGCCACCATCTGGGGACAGCCAGAGCTTCTCGAAGCAGAGGGCGCCAGAGCAAACACACACGCACTGTGATGCGGCAGGTGGCGGGCAGGGGTGGGGTACTGTCAGGTGCCTGAGCATCGGGCCTTTCTGAGGACTCAGTGTGGGCTGCATTCTTCTCTTTGTTTTCAGCTGTACCTGCTGGAATGGGGTAGCACTCTTTTCTTTACTGTCGTGGGGCAGGGAGCTCCAGAATTTCCGAGGACTGCAGGGAGCACCTGGTGAGCGGGCCTGGAGCTCCCCTTTTGGGGTCTTTGGTACACAGGGTGAGGTTTTCAGAGGCAAACCCTCTATGCATGCAGGAGGCCCAGGGCTTGAGCTCTCTGGTTCCTGCTCAGCTCTGTTACTGCCTGGGCCTCGGTTTCCTATCTGGAAAGTGGGACCGAGGGAAGATTCACTCAGGCTTCCCCCCGGGGTTCCCTGGAGGACACGACAGGCTGAGGTTCTGAGAAAAGTTCATGTTGGAGGCAGCTCTGTGGCGCGATCTTCAAAGCAGCGCTATGCCGAGGCACAGCCTGGGGTGCAATCTCGCCTTGCTCTTGAGAGCAAGTGTGCAAAGACGGCCATGGTGGCCTGTTTTTCGATAGTCTCTTTCTCACTTGTCCCACCAGCTAAAAATAACCTTTTTTTTTTTTTTTGAAACCGAGTCTTGCTCTGTGCCCAGGCTGGAGTGTGGTGGCGTGATCTCGGCTCACTGCAAGCTCTACCTCCCAGGTTCACGCCATTCTCCTGCCTCAGCCTCCCAAGTACCTGGGATTACAGACACCTGCCACCATTAAAAATTAAAATGCCACCACAAAAATTAGCGCTCCCAGCTAATTTTTGTATTTTTAGTAGAGATGGGGTTTCACCATATTGGCCAGGCTGGTCTCAAACTCCTGACCTTAGGTGATCCACCTGCCTCGGCCTCCCAAAGTGCTGCGATTACAGGCATGAGCCACCATGCCAGGCCCTGACCTTTTCCACTTTTAAGTATGAAATGAAAATGTATGAAAAGTGTAGCCTTTGGGTGAGAACCACTGCCTAAGACTTGAGGACGTCGTTTCTGGACCCAGGAAGCCTAAAATGTTCACTCTGGCTCTTTACTGAAAACAAGTGCTGACCTCTGACCTAGGGCACCAGCAAATCAGCGCTTCAGCCTTGTACCACCTCTAGCCATGTAGGGCTGTGGTATGAGGGGCGAGGGGCGAGGGGCGAGGGGCGAGGGGCTCACCCGTGGCCTCAGCAGAGGCAGAACAGGGATGTGGGTGGTTAGTAGGATCTTCGGAGGGTTAGTAGCTCATGGCTTTTAAAGCCTTTGAAATTTGTAAACAAAACCTCACAGGGCAGTCTAATACAGAGTGTCTGTGTTCTAAGTCTTCATTACCCGGGTCACCCAGAGAAGAGATGATGTAGGGAAGCAAAAGTATCCAAACACAGTGCCATGACCTCTTACCCAGGAGCCCTGGGATGTCCCTCCCTATAGGGCACCCAAGTTTCCAGGCCCCTTTCAAAGCCAGGGCCTTACGCAGTGCAAACGTGAAGCTGCAGGGTGAACTGCAGGGTGAATCACTGCTATCCTATGGTCTTTGACCTGTGAAAATGACAATTTCATCTGTTTTAGTCTACAAGACAGCCAAGCATTAAGAGAAGCCAGAGTTGAAGTTATCTTGGAGCCAGACAGTGGAGGATTGGTGGATTTGGTCACCAGTGGATGCTGGGCTTGCCACAAGGGGCCAAGGTGTGGACCAAAGAGCTTCCAGCCAGGACAGAGCCGCTAACAACTTAAGGAGAGAACACGGACTAGGGTGAGGTGATCTGAAGGGTGTTTCTAGTGAGAATGACACACATACCAAGGACTGGAGAAGCCCATGGAACAACTGAAAAAGCTTCCCACCTTTCTTTGTTTTTTTGAGATGGAGTCTTGCTCTGTCACCCAGGCTGGAGTGCAGTGGCACGATCTCGGCTCACTGCAACTTCTGCCTCCCAGAATCAAGAAATTCTCCTGCCTCAGCCTCCTGAGGAGCTGGGATTACAGGCGCACACCACCACACCCGGCTAATTTTGTATTTTTAGTAGAGATAGGGTTTTACCATGTTGGTCAGGCTGGTCTCGAACTCCTGACCTCAGGTGATCCACCTGCCGTGGCCTCCCAAACTGCTGGGATTACAGGCATGAGCCACTACGCCTGGTCAGTTTCCCACTTTTTGTAAGATTATGTTTGGCCTACAAAAGCCTAACCCAAAGCTATCTTATCAAGCTGGTATGGAATCTTTATTTCAGCAAGGTGATATCCCCAATACGTAATCCAACCTTTTGTTTATTCCAATAATTAGTACAAAGGTGCTATTCTCACTAAAATTGTGTTAAATTTGAGATAAAATGAATGTATGTTTGTAATTTTGTTTTCACCCTGAAAATTGGGTCCTACTATAAGATAAGATGGGATCACCCTTCCTGTGAGGGCTGGCTCTGGTGGAGGCCTGCGTGGGGCTCCCGTACCCCTCACCCTCCTGGACAGATCGTCGTCCTGTCTCTGCTTAAATGCCTCTGGTAACAGGGAGCTCTCTAACCCACAAGGAAGTCTGTTCTGTTTTTGACACCTCTGACTATTAAAGTTATTCTTTTCTTTTCTTTTCTTTTCTTTTCTTTTTTTTTTTTTTGAGACAGGGTCTCTCTGTTGCCCAGGCTGGAGTGTAGTGGCATGATCACATCTCACTGCAGCCTTGACCTCCTGGGCTCACACGATCCTCCTGCCTCAGCCTCCCAAGTAGCTGGGACCACAGGTCTGCGCCACCACATCCAGCTAATTTTACTTATTTTTTTGAGACAGGATCTCACTCTGTTGCCCAGGTGTGGGCACAGCTCACTGCAGCCACAATCTACGTGGGCTCACTGAACCTCCCACCTCAGCCTCCTGAGTAGCTGGGACTATAGGCACGCACCATCACGCCCAGCTAATTTTTCTATTTTTTGTAGAGACAGGGTTTTGCCATGTTGCCTACGCTGGTCTTGAATTCCTGGGCTCAATGTAGAGACAGGGTTTCGCATGTTGCCTAGGCTGCTCTTGAACTCCTGGGCTTAAGCTGTGTATCCTCCTGGGCCTCCCAAAGCACTGGGATTATAGGAGTGAGCCATGGTGCTCAGCTCAAGTTATTCTTTACGTTGACCTGAAATATACATTCTCCCAACCTCACACCCTTTCTCCACATGGTCAAGGTGCCTTAGTGATGGGGTTAAAAAGCTGGAATTGAGTTGCATCTTGGCTTTGATTCCTATAGGCAAGTCATGCAATGACTGGGACTATTCTTCCCTGTCTGCAGAGGGGGGCTCCTTCCTTCCTTTTCTCTTTTGTGAACATTAAATGATGCCATGACATGCAATGTAGGAAGGCACATGCTGAACAGCTAACACTCCTTTCCCGTTGGTCTCGTCCCGGCTCTGGGGTCACACACTTGCTACAGGTGGGTGTCGCCAGCCATCAGAGAGGCAATGTAGTCTCTTGTACCTCCTAAAGCAGCAGGTTGTTGAGACCTTCAGATGTCTGGGACCCACCAACGCATCTTAGGAAGGGAAGGGTGGGGACAGGGCTAAGCAAGCCTCCACGTCTTGTGTCACTTGCCTCCCAGGCTCCACCTGGCAAAAGCTGAGGGACGAGCCCCAGGAGGGACACCTGGTCAGCTCTGGCTCTAGCTTCTGGAGCGTGGCAATCCCCTCCCCAAACCCAGCACGCATGTGGAACTGGTCCTGCCGGCCCGTGGGGTCACTCACCGATGTCTTTGGCTCTGACAGCCACTGGCCTTCGGAGCTCAGTGACAAACTTTTTGGCGTCCAGGCGGATCTCAATGATGTTGTTCAGCAGCGCAAACAGCGGGGCCAGGGGGAAGGAGGCGACAAACAGGGTGACAAAGCCAAACTGGATGACTGCAGAGAGAGCCCAGTGCCAGTCAGCACCCCATGAGCCACAGCCCATAAGCGGGGACTCCACCGCCCCGTGTGCTGAGCTGCACAGGTCTGGCTGCTGCCCCACCTCCAACGAGCCCACCTGCATGGATCACCTGTTGGGACAGACCCTCCATGACCCTGGGTGACCTCCAGGAGTGGACTGAAGGCAGAATTCCAAATTTTGCTCTGAATCTGTGTTGGACTCTTGAATAAAGGGAGTGCTCACTTAGCTATGGCTAATCTTTTTTGAGATAGTCTCGGTCTGTCACCAGGCTGCAGTACAGTGGCACAACCATGGCTCACTGCAGCCTCGACCTCCCAGGCTCAATGAATCCTCCCACCTCAGCCTCCCGAGTAGCTGGGACCACAGGCATACACCACTATGACTGCTTAATTTTTGTCTTTTTTGTAGAGCTGGGATTTTGCTGTGTTGCCCAGGGTGGTCTCAAACTCCTGAGCTCAACTCATCCACCCAAAGTGCTGGGATTCCAGGCATAAGCCACCTCGCCAGCCTATGTCAAATTTAAAAAAATCATCACCAAAAGGAAAAGGACCATCGTGAGCTCAAAGGCCCAGCCTGTGGTCATTCCCCTGCCTGTGCTGGGAAGGGACGTGGCAGTGGCTCTGCTGCTTCCATCATGGGGGCTCCCTGGGACCCGGGGGACCTGCCTGCCTGGCTGCATCTTCCAGAACCCCAAACTTTCCCTTGCATCAGGCCTCCTGGATCCCGGTAGGACCCAGGACAGTCCCTCGCCTCTGCCCCTGCGGCCCTCCCCCTGGGGATCGTCCCACCCAGGAGCTGGCTCTGGGGCTTCTTGGGCTTTGAATGCCGCATCCAGCATGGGGCTGGGCTCCTAGGAGAAGGTCAGGAAAAGGTTGCTGAGTGGAACTGAGCAGGAAAGCTGGTTCAGGAACTGCACAGCAGGACCCAGTCCAAGGGCGTTTGGTGCCAGACGGTAAACAAGGAAGCCGGCAGAATGTCACCGTGTGCCTGGCGGGCTGAGTGTGGGCATTATTAGCATGTGGGGTAGGCCGTGCGGGGTGCCCTGAGTGTGAGCACTGTTAGCATGTAGGCTGGGCCATGGCGGGGAGTGCCCTGCAAGTTCTGTCCCTGGGCTGTCTTGCTCGCCCTGGCAAGGTGGGCGGAGTGGGAGTTCTCTGGTCCTGCCTGAGGTCCCTGGAGGAGATGAGGGATCATTTATGTGGGGTAGTGAGTGCTGTGCATGAGGGCTGGGGGCTGCTGAGGCCTGAGGCTGTGGGTCACTCACCAGGGTGAACTTTCTCACTTCCGAGTGGTGCTGCCTACTCTGGCATTAAGGGTATGACCGGGAAGCTGGAGACACTGCCAGGGCTGGGGCCAGGGAGGGAGGGTACGGGGGGTGGGGAGGTGAGGCATTCCCAAATGGGCTTGTTCTCCCCATCTATCCACATCCGTGGCTTGAGCCTTCCTTGGAGGAACAGACTGGCAGCCCATGGGGTGGAGAGAAAGCCAGTGGGTGTGGAAATGTGCCTTGGTCAGTGGGGGCAGGGTGGGGCACGGGTGAACCACTCCCTGTGTATGTGGGCAGGAGGCGCCTACTCCAGAAATCCCCTTTGTCCAACCCATCAGGAACTCGGGACGTGACGTCCAGCCACTAGGAAAACAAATCCAGGGAAGGGGCTGCCAGTCTCGTGGCCCACTGCAGGCTGTGCTGGTGTCTTGGGCTCTATTCTCCCTAGGGTTTCCTGTGGAAGGAGTGACCCTGCAGACAGGGGAGGCCACCTCCCAGACCCCGTCCCTCCTGGACGAGTGGCCAATGCTAGTTTAAACAGCTGGGAGCTGTTTGCCCACCGGCCTGACCCTGGTTCAGCTTGGACTTTATTCCAGGAGAAAACAGAGAGGAGCCACAGAACGCCACACTTAAGATTCCTCTCCTCTGGTCAACGGCAGGTTGCTCCTTGCACAATTGTCTGGGGAGCCAGGAGCGACATATGTGGACACTTCGGCCAACAGGAGGGGCACAGGGCAGCACTTGCAGTGAAATTAAACAGAAACGCTCCCCGCCCTCTAAGGGGCCCTTACCCCCAGGCCTTTGTTCAAAATGCAGCCTGCCAGGTCTCAACTCGAGCAGACCAGGAACAAGCCTGGGAACGGGCATTTTAGAGAAGTTGACCTTGGGGGCCAGGGGCACTGCATGCTGGGAGCCCCGTCTGATTCAGTCTTCCTGACTGCCTTTGCTCATCCATTCAGTCAGCAAACACACACTGAGCACTCATTGTATACCTGGACCTGCTCTAGGAGCAGGGCTATGGGATGAGGAGTTAGAGAGGGCAAGGCTACCATCCTACCAGGGGGAGACAGAAGAGGGATGACGGGGTGAGGCTGTCTGCTGGGAAGCAGAGGAGGGGTGGGGGGCGTGGCTGTGTCAGGCAGGGGCTGCCCCTTTCAAACACAGTGGTCAGGGAAGACCTCTCTGTTGGGGACCATTCGGAATAGAGCCTGGGAGGCAGGGAGAGAGTGAGTCATGCAGGTATTTGGGGGAGGGCATTCCAGCAGGGCACATCTAGTGCAAAGGCCCTGGGGTGGCCCAAGCTCCGTGGGGCTGGGGAACAGCAAGGAGGCCAGCATGTGTAGAGAACAGGAGCAGGAGGGAGAGGTAAGTGACCAGGTCAGGGAGAGTCCAGAGCCGTGCAGACCGCACCTGGCCTCTTCCCGGTTCTCCTTGGCCACCCCCTAAAGGTATGTGCCACCTCTTGGCATCCTCCTGGCCAGCCACACGATTGAGGGGGGTAAGGCTTAATCCCTGGGTCTCCTTTGAGCACCTGCTCTGTGCTAGGGGCAGCTGTCGCCAGCCCACAGGTGAGCAAGTCCTGGCTCCTGCAACTCAGGAGCTCACCACCAGGAAGGGGAGATGAGTCATGGACCCAAAGTAGGAGGCTTGAAGGGCCTTGGGGCTGAGACGAGGACCTTGGATTGCAGGGGGTTTCAAGTGAGGAGGATCTTGCAGCTTAGCAGGGCCGAGCCCTCGGCTGCTGAGGGAGACTGAGGGAGGAGGAAGAGCTGCACAGCCGTGGCCGGGTTCGGGTTGCACTGAAGGAAACCGTGCCTGGGGACCGTGCCTGGGGACCGTGCCTGGGGACCGTGCCTGGGGACTGTGCCTGGGGACCGTGGCTGGGGACCATACCTGGGGACTGTGCCTGGGGACTGTGGCTGGGGACCGTGCCTGGGGACCGTGCCTGGGGACTGTGGCTGGGGACTGTGCCTGGGGACCGTGGCTGCTTGACCTGGGCCTCTGGAAGACAGGACAGCCATGCTCACCGACCCAAGGGAGCAGCAGCACCAGGATCCCAGGGTCTGCACCTCCCTCCTCCCCGCCTAATGCTTCTGGAGGGATGCTGGGCACCGCGGAGTCGGGGGCGTCATGCTCCTGCAGCCCTTCCCCACTCCAGGTGGCATGCTGGCCTGATTTCTATCCTGACGTCACCTGCCTGCCCCGGCCGTCACTCACTCATTTCCATGTACTCTGGGGTGAGGCCCGCGAAGGGCTCCAGGTTGTAATCCACCTCATACCGCTGCTTCCTCTTCACACACTCCTCGTGGTCAGGGGGGCTCTGCCGCTTGAGTTTCAGGTAACGGATGAGCTTCTTCATCTTCCTGAGAGATGTGACATCACACAGTTAGGTTTGCAGAAAGGTGAATCTGGGGCTCGGGTCTGGCACCTCTGGTGATGTGTATTTTTTTTTTCTTTTGAGACAGAGTTTCACTCTCTTTGCTCAGGCTGGAGTGCAGTGGCACTGTCTCAGCTCACTGCAACCTCTGCCTCCCGGGATCAAGCAATTCTCTTGCCTCAGCCTCCCGAGTAGCTGGGACTACAGGCACATGCTGCCATGCCCAGCTAATTTTTTGTATTTTAAGTAGAGATGGGGTTTCACAGTATTGCCCAGGCTGGTCTTGAACTCCTGAGCTCAGGCAGTCCGCCCGTCTCTGCCTCCCAAAGTACTAGGATTATAGGCATGAGCCACTGCACCTGGCCTCTAGTGATATTTCTAAGTTTCTGCTTTAAATCTAGAATTCACTTGTTGGCAATCATTTCTTTATCAATGATCTCCTCTGCCATTTCCCCAAAAGGCAGGGGGTAAGCGTCACGGCTTTGCTGGCTACAGAAGGAAATGGAGGTGCAGGGAGGGCAAACAGCCACTTGTGACCCACAGGAGGGCCCAGCAGGCATCAGGGACACAGGAACAGTGGAGGCTGGTCATCCCAAGTGGACTCTTGGGGAAAGACACAAATCATGGAAAACGGCCCAACAAGTTCCTGACTCCAGAGACCTAGCAGCCGTTGGGGAGGCGGGAATGGGACATGGATTTCTGAAGCGTACAAGGTAACAAGGAGGCCGAGTCCCCCAGCCTCCATCTGGAAACCCTGGGGAGCCAGCATTGGGCTTGGGGACACCTGGTGGTACCCCACATCCTCAGCCAGCATGGAGTGGGGTGTCATTCTGACTTCCTCTCCCTCCTTTGTCCAAAATGGAGTGGCTTTATTTTTTAATGTTTTTATTATTTATTTATTTTTTTGAGATGGAATCTCAGTCTGTCGCCCAGGCTGGAGTGCAGTGATGTGATCTTGGCTGACTGCAACCTCCACCTCCTCGGTTCAAGGGGTTCTCCTGCCTCAGGCTCCCATGTAGCTGGGACTACAGGCGTCCACCACCACGCCTGGCTAATTTTTGTATTTTTGGTAGAGACAGGGTTTCACCGTGTTGGCCAGTCTGGTCTCGAATTCTTGACCTCAAGTGATCCGCCCGCCTCAGCCTCCCAAAGTGCTGGGATTACAGTTATGAGCCACTGCATGTGGTCCTGTTTTTGTTTTTTAAAACAGGGTCTCACTCTGTGGCCCAAGCTAGACAGGGTGCAGTGGTACAATCATAGCTCACTGCAGCCTGGAACTCCTGGGCTCCAGTGATCCTCCTGCCTCAGCCTCCTGAGTAGCTGGGACTACAGGCATGCACCACCACACCTGGCTAACTTTTTATTTTTTGTAGAGGTGCAGTCTCGCTTTGTGCCCAGGCTGGTCTTGATTTCCTAGGCTCAAATGGTCCTTCTGCCTCGGCTTCCCAAAGTGCTGGGATTGCAGGCGTCAGCCACCATGCCCTGACCTGGGGTGGCTTTTGCCTCATCTTCCCTCTGTGTCCTCCTTCTCTCCCTGTTTCTGGTGCCCCCATCTTGGTTGAAGCCCTGCATCCACCCAGACCACCGCAGGAGCCATCCACACACCCCTCCGCCCCGCCCCGCCTCTGCCACTCTAACCCGCGGCACTCACGGGATGCCAATCTCGAACAGGTTGTTCTGGATCAGCTGTTTCCCCAGCATGATGATGCTAAGCTGGATGCATAGCTCCATCAGGCAGCCTCCTGGCGCACACTGTGGACAGAGAGCAGCATCAGCCTCGTGACACCGGGAGAGGGACCGCAAAAAAGACGCTCAGGCTCTAATCCCTGCCACCTGGGACTGTGGCCTTATTTGCAAAAAGGGTCTTTGCAGATGTAGTCAGGTCAGGGTGTGTTCATGCTGGGGTAGGGTGGGCGCCCATCTGAGGACTGGTGTGCTCAGAAGAAGAGAAGGCGCGGGCACAGAGGGAAGAGGCCGTGTGAAGATGGCGGCAGACGGTGGAGTGGCCGAGTAAAGGAACCATGAGGACTTCTGTAGTCCCCAGAAGCTGGGAGAGGCAAGGCAGGTCCTCCCCTAGAACCCTTGAAGGGAACATAGCCTGGCTAACACCTGGATGCTGCACTTCCGACCTTCAGAACTGTGACTCCATCTCTGTTATTTTAAGCTGCCCAGTCTGTGGGATTGAGTTGCGGCAGCCCCAGGAAACTGGCACACCCCGCCTACAGGCTGCTGGGCTTGGGGACTGCGGCTGGGAGCTGGGAGCACATTGGGAGGGAGTAGGCAGGGGTGGGGCAGGGCCTCAGGGCGCCTCCTTTTACCCAGCGTTACTGGCCAGTCCCATGCACCAGTCACCATCCACCACCTCTGCACCACCATGGCAGGCTGAGCGCATGCAGCAGGCAAGCTCCACAGGAGGCAGAAGTCACCCCTAAGGCCTAATGCCCCTGACTCAGTGGGCCAGGGGCCCCGGAAGCAGGTGACAGTCAGAAACCTATCTGGGCTGGAAGTTTAACTTGTCCAAGCAAAGGGAACACCAGGGATGCGTGATGACCTCTGAGGCACAGGAAACTTGTTCTGCATTCCAAATAAAACCTAGTAAATCCCCACACCTGTCTTGGAGAGCCATGCTTTCAGAAAAAGCAATTACACCATTTGCTTTATTATGTGACTTCCCTGACCCGGGACGAGTGTGACAGGAGATCATCATATAAAAAGGAAAGGGCATTTCATAAGTTTGGCGCAGATGCCCATTACTGTGGAGGAGGCCCATGTCTTGGGCTGCCCAGGGGCCTGCATTCAGGTAGTTGAACCTCTAGGCTGCACTCCAGCCAGCCAGATCACCCTGTACCTGATGTCCACCCTATCCTCGATACCTTGTTCCACAGGGTCTTTAGCAAGAAGACCCACCCTCTTATTTTCTGATAAGCTGAATTACGCTGTGGGTTGGAAATGCTGAGACCAGAACCACTGATAGGCCCTGAAGCCCTGGCTTGGTCTGATGGAGCCCCTGGTTGTGGGACAGACAGTGGAGCAAGTCCATGGGCCGTGACAGAGGCTGAACCAGGCTGGCACAACCAGACCTTCTGTGGCCAGGATTGCCGGGCAGAAGTGAAATGCCACGAGCATGGTGTTTGAGGGTAAAGAGATAAGCATTTCAATGTCTAGTTAAAAAAAAAAAAAGGTAGCCAAGTTCTGTTTTGTCCTCATTAATTCATTTTTTTTTTTTTTTTTTTTTGAAACGGAGCCTTGCTCTGTCAGCCAGGCTGGAGTGTAGTGACGAAATCTCAGCTCACTGCAACATTCACCCTCCAGGTTCAAGCGATTCTCCTGCCTCAGCCTCTCCAGTAGCTGGGATTACAGGCGTGCGGCACCGTGCCCAGCTAATTTTTTGTGTTTTTAGTAGAGATGGGGTTTCACCACGTTGGCCAGGCTGCTCTCGAACTCCTGACCTCAGGTGATCCACCAGTCTTGGCCTCCCAAAGTGCTGAGATTACAGGCCTGAGCCACTGCGCCCAGCCTTCATTAATTCATCTTAACCAGAAGAGAAATATTCAGTCTCATAAAAAAAGAAACGAAAAGAAAAACCAGATGTCATGTTTTTCTTTCATTAACTCTACAGCGAGTTTATCCTTCTAGGTGATTCTATATGAACACACCAAATAAGATTAAGATCAAAGCCCGCCCCATCACGTCAGGGGAACAGAAAAGTTTCCAGCAGGAAGGAAAGAAACCACTGCTCTTTGCTGAACAAATACGCTGCGGCTGCTTCTCCCAAGTGCTTCTCCCAAGCACGGTGTAGACAAATCGTCAGCAAAACAGAAGGGGCTGCCAGAAATGAATAAAATTTCAGTTACCTCTTCCATTCGGAAGGAACGGAAAATGTACACGTAGTCGCCCGGGCGTCCAACAAACCTGAAACGATGGGGGAGGTCGTTAGAAAGAAGATGAGCCCCTAGCTCAGCGCCAGGAGAGACCCCCAAGTGGGGACTGCGCAGTGTGTGAGTCCTGCAGGCCCAGCCTCAAGGGTATCTACAGGCGGCTCTGCCTGCCTGGTCGCATCTGCTAAAAGATGACCACAGTGGTTTTCACTGGTCAAAGGCTGGATTCCCAAACCCAGAGAGGGATCAGAAAACGGAACTTCTTCAATGAGAGGCCATGAGACTGAGAGGCAGTGGGAAGGGGGCCCAGGGGGGCACTAAGGCAAAGACCACCTTGGTCTGAAGACTGCAACCTGCTGCGCCAGCTTCCCCGGGACTCAGGACGTGCCGCTGGCACAGTGATGTCCGTGGACAGCTGGCACAGAAGCACTCTGGGGACCTCAGGCAGCTGGGGCAGGTGGTGGCCAAAGGCCACCTTGGGTGGGGATAGACAGCCTCTCAGCCTTCTAGGGGCTGGTGTGGGGCGTGGAGGCTTCTGAGAGCCTGCTCCATCCTGGATGCACTTGGCGAGGACTGGACCCCTTGGCAGGGCCCTGGGACCCTGGGCCAGGAGGGTGGGCATGGCACTGGTGAATCACATGATGTGGAGGAGGCAGCCTTCTGGGGGGCTCTGAGATGAGACCAGCCAGCCCCTTGCGGGAGTGGCGGTGGAGGTGGGGGCATCATTGTGGGTGGGCCGCAGGCCCCACCACAGCCTGGGATGACTCCAGAGGGTCCAGGCAGGGCAGGTTTCACCCCACCAGGAGGTGTGAAGAGGACTCAAGTGGCCAGCAGCCTCACTTTCACGCCCTCCTCTCTCCTTGTCCCCACTCTGTGGACTCCTCCCTACCTGCCATGGGAGCACCTGGAGCTGGCTTCTGGGTTCTCTGCCTGGACTCCTGCTGCTGGAGCTTCCCACTGCCTGGAGTCCCTCAGGTCCCCTCTGCCCAGGGTCCTCACTGCCTGGGGTCCCCACTGCCCGAGGTCCCCTCTGCCCAGGGCCCTCACTCCCAGGTCCTCACTGCCCGAGATCCTCTCTGCCAGAGTTCCTTCACTGCCCAGGGTCCTCACTGCCACAAACCCATCACTCACCCGGTCTCACTGCCCGAAGTCCTCTCTGCCCCGGAGTCCACTTGCCCGGGTCACTATCACTGGCCCAGGAGGGCCCTCACTCCTGGGTCCTCACTGCCCGGTCCTCACTGCCTGGGGTCCCGACTGCTTGGGCTCCCTGCTGCCCAGGGTCCTGCCGCTCTGGAGCCTCAGCAGGGCCCAGGCCTTCTCCCTGACCCTCATCGGCTGTGGGTGCCACAGTGTCTGCCCTGTCCTGGGCTCCAGGTGCCCCCTGCCTGTGGGAAGGGAGAGCCCTCCCTTGGACTTGGGAGAAGCAAGGTGGGGAAAATGCTGAAGATGTCCCTACCGGCCTTTGAAGAATGCCACGTAAAAGATGGGGGTGTAGGAGTTCACAAACTTCAGCAGGAAAGCCTTGAAGATCAGCCTCTCCTCGAAGCTTTTCTCCGTCTTTGGGACCTCTAGAGGGAGGGGTAGGATGATACTGAGGCTGTGGCTCAGATGGCCCCCAACAGCCTGGTCTAGTCTCCGGCTGGCCACTGGCACCGTAACTCAGTTGGCTCTCATAGCCGTGCCAGGGCCTGTGATCAGGATCCCTGTTCAGAGCCAGGGAGATGGGGCCCAGAGAAGTTAAGCAACAAACTCAAGGGTGCACAGCAAGAGGCAGGTGACTCCAGCTGCCTGAGTCCAGGCCATGGGTACCTGGAATGTGGGCACTCACCGATCTTGGTGAGCCACCGGGCTATGCAGCCGTACACCTCGTCCAGGAGGATGATGACCACTAGGTTGATGATGACCGCAGTAGCTGTGACTGTGACCCGGATGTTGGACCGCACGGAGGGGGAGGAGTTCATGGCCAAGGCAGCGGCCATGGAGATTCTGTAGATGATGACGCCAAGGACGATGGCAAAAGTCACTGCAATCTGCAGGGGGGGAAGGGGCACTCTTGGTTGGGGGCCCACCCAGGACCTTCCTGGGTCTGCCCCATCTACTCCCTCAGCCCAGCTGTCCCCTAGCCTTCCTGCTCTACTGCTTCAAAACAAGGACTGACATTTCTTGAGCACCTGCCAAATGCTAGGCACTTTCTGTGCATTAACCCACTAGAGACAGATGGACGAGGGGCTAGTTTCCGTTCCAAGGAAGAGGACACTGAGGTTCAGAGAGATTACGTAGACAGGCCACGTCACCCAGCTCAGGAGCTGGGATTTACCAGGCGGTCTACCCAAGCCTGCAGTTCACAAGATCTTTGCGCTATCATCTTCCTGGAGCCCAAGCATGGTCCCCAAGCAGAGCCCAGGACACAGTATGGTCACCAGGCCAGTGGCTGGTCCCAGAGCAGGCTGACTGAGCTGGAGGCTTCTCCTAGAGCAGACTGACTGCTGGGAGGGGCTTCTCCCCCAACCCATGGTGAGTTCAGGGACATCCTCACATGGTGTGCAGGGCTGAGGTGTACCTCCCTCACAGCCACCTCCCGGGGACTCTCCTGGTAAAGGAGGTGGGTGCGGCCTGGGATTGGACAGGGCTTTGGGTCTGGCTGGAGATGCTTTGGGTCCCTTCTCCCAGCCAGCAGCTCCCGTCCAGTTCCCCCACCAGAGTGAGCTCCTCCTCTTGCCAAACCTACCGTGGGACCAGAACATTCCATAAAACTTGGGTTGGCGGTTGCCTGAGAAACCGTGGTGGGAGCTGGCTACAATGACAAGATTGTTCCACACACTGCTGTCTGTCTGTCTGTCTGGGCTCCCTCACCCTGCCCTGCCCTTCCCTGCCCAGGGGTATGGATGCCCCATTCTGAGCCCTCATTGAGGACGGATGGACTGAGGGCTGGGTAGGAGAAGCACACAGCAAAGTCAGGCTCCTCCCCTAGGCATGAAACCACCCACAGGACACAGGCTCTGTCTTGTCACCCTATGTCCCCACGTTCCAGGAAATTGCACATTTGCTCCCATGCAATGGTGCAGAGGGCAGGTCCCGTCCCTGCTAGAACGGTCACGGGTGGCTCCCAGGACAGGCCCAGGAGGCCTGGGGCTGCCCTCTGTGTCTCCCAGTTGCAGTGTGGGATGGGTCTGTTTGCCCCAGAGGGAGTCTGCAGCTTTCAGAAACCTAGAAAAGCTCTTATTTCGTGTTCTGGGCCATTACCACCGGCTCCTGCAGGCATCTGCCAGTGACACATGGTGACCACACCCTGTCCAGGAAAACGCCTGCAGCCCTCACCACACCCTGACGAAGGAGTAGCTCTGCTGCGAGGCGTGGGGACCACTCCCTGGCCAGTTCCGGGGAATGAGGGTTTTCCTTGGAAAACCCCTCGGTCCTTCCAAGAGGCCTCCAGGATGTCTGTCCCCGTGCCAGCATGCGGAGGTGCAGCTGGAGCACCGAGCCTGTGGGAGACTCAGCGGGGGAGGCCCTCCACCCCAGCAGGCGCGTCCCCTGTCCTGCCACGGGGCAGTCGGGCCCACGACAGGCACACCCTGCAACAGGCTCCCTTCCAGTCTCCCTGGTCCGTCTCCCCTGCATCTCCAGGACCAGGGGCATGAGGGGTGCTCATCCTAGGTGCTCAGCCAATGTTTGTTCACTGAATGAAACTCCCAAGTTGAAGACAAAGCTGTGTCCTCTTCAACCCTATGAAGGCTTGACGGGTTTACCAGGATGTCAAGGCTGGGAAAAGAGCTGGCTACTTCCCTATCCAATATCCTCTCTGTCTTTCCTCTACCATCCTGCCTTGCTGAGAGGGCAGTGTGTGCTCATTCCTCAGCCTCCCTGCAGAGGAGGTGGCCACGTGAACCAGTTCTGACCAATGAGATGCAAGCAGAGGTGTGGCAGGTCTTCTGCCAAAGCACCTTCAGACAGGGGCTGCCACCCCTGGCCCATCTCTTCCCCCGCCCTTCCCCTTCTTCCAGCCTGGAGAGTGGAAGTGATGTTGCAGGTGCAGCAGCCATGTTGTGACCAAGAGGGGACCCACTCCTAGGACAGGTGAGCAGAAGGTCAGAGAAGCCAGTGACTCTGATGGCATGGTGAGGCCACCAGACCAGCCCTAGACGGCCACCTCCTTCCCGGCCCCTCACCGGCCCTTCTGTAACAATGCTGTTGCTTCTGCAGTGGGGGTGGCTGGACCTCAGGCTAGCCTCTGGTCCTAGCCTAGGGATGGGGAGGCTCTGGCTATCTCCCAGCCCCCTCGCCTGGCACCTGGCCAGAGGGGACATGTCCCCTCAACACGAGGCCAGCTGCCCTTCCACCAAGTCACCGGAGAGCACCACAGCCCCCAGCTCCCACTGAGGGGCTCTCCTTCTCCAGGTGACGGGGATGAGCAGGCCCCACCACGGAGGCCACCCTTCTCTGGACTTCTTTATGTTGCCCGGGGTCCCTCTTAACTGTACCTGAGAGCATGAGGGGACACTGGATCTTCCCGCTGCTTCCATGACTCAATCAGGGGGCCCTTGGCCCCTCACTCAACCCAGACAACAAAGACAGCCCCCTGCCTCTGTCTCTCCAAGTTCCTATGGAATGGCATGGATCTTGGAGCAGGCAGTCCAGTTGGCACCGGCTTCTGCAGGCATATGCCAGTGACTACATGGTGACCACAGCCACCGCCTGTGGCTGGCACCAGAGGAGAGGGTGCAGTCTTCTGGCTTTAGTTTCTGTGTCAGCAGGAGAGGGATGGTACCAGGACTGGCCAGTGGCAAGGACTGAAAGAGACGCTCTGGTGAGACCCTCAGTGCACAGCTGCCAACCTGGGTCCCCGAGTACCAGGTCTCGGGGCTAGGTGGCCGCAGGAGGCGCTGCCTTCAAGCTGTGGGACTGGACGAGGGCAGGGTCATTTCTAACATGACCACAGCTGGCTCCAAGCACTTGCTGGGTGAAGGAAACACAGCTAGTATGTGGCCATGGCCGAATCCACCGGGGGTTGAAATCCCTGGGATTGAAATCCCCTAAAAGCCACAAGATGTTTGCCCACGAGCCACGTCACAGACCTGCAGTCCCCTGAGTAGCACTATCGTGTCCTGTGTGTGTGTTATTTATTTAATAGTTTTCTTTTTTAAAACTTTTTAAAATTGTTTTACTTAATTTAATGCTGATGCCTGTATCAGGGCTCAAGTCATGTTTTGGTCACAAAATAAACAGGTTTTTTTTGAGACAGGGTCCTGCTCTATCGCCCAGGCTGGAATGCAGTGATGTAACCACAGCTCACTGCAGCCTCGACTTCTCAGGCTCCAGCAATCCTCCCACTACAGCCTCCCGAATAGCCGGGACCATAGGCGTACACCACCACGCCAGCTAATTTTTGTATTTTTGGTTTTGCCATGTGGCCCAGGCTGGTCTCAAACTCCTAAGCTCAAGCAATCCTCCTGCTTCAGCCTCCCAAAGTGCTGGGAATACAGGTGTGAGCCACTGCACTCAGCCAATTTAACGGTTTTCTTAAAAAGTCTTCAGTTTCATCTTAAATGATATCTTTGAATCCCAGGCTTGAATTACTGGATACTTAAATAATCATGTTTCTCAAAATGAAAGCCGTGTATCAGGGACCACTGAAATAACGTCACATACCCCTGGCGTGTGAAGCCCCACTGGGGTCACTTTGGAACCCTGGTCCCTTCCCATTTCAGGGGTAGGGGTGAGTCTTCTCCACCCCCCCACTGCCCTGAGCAGATGGGGCTGGCGCACCCTGGGACCAATGGCACTGCCACGTGAAAGGCTGAATCAGGTCTTGGAGGACACCAATCACTTCCTTTTTTTTTTTTTGAGACAGAGTCTTGCTGTGTCCCCCGGGCTGGAGTGCAGTGGCGTGATCTCTACTCACTGCAACTTCTGCCTCCAAGGTTCAAGCGATTCTCCTGCCTCAGCCTCCTGAGTAGCTGGGACTACAGGCATGAACCACGACACCAGCTAATTTTTGTATTTTTAGCGGAGACGGAGTTTCACTATATTGGCCGGGCTGGTCTCGAACTCCTGACCTCAAGTGATCCGCCCGCCTTGGCCTCCCAAAGTGCTGAGATTACAGTTATGAACCACCACGCCCGGCTGACGCCAATCACTTCCTTGCGGTTTCTCCTGACTTCCTCTGGCCTTACCCTTCTGGAACTTACCATGAAGATGATGGAGACCAAGTTGGTGAGGTAGGCTGGGAACCGATCTCTCCAGGTCAGCTTCACTTTGTCAGTCTACAACACAAAACGATGCCCGTCACTGGCTGGAACCATCACGATGAGACATACCTGTGTGTCAGCGTGGGTATGGGTGTGTGTGTGTGTGTGTGTGTGTGTGTGTGTGCGTGGGCCCAGGGACAACTTGAACAACAGAAATACTCAGAAAAACCTTCAAAAATGCCCACAGGTGATGAGCCAGTGCAAACGCATAGGGTTCCAAGAAGCATTTGGGGGTTTATCACCTATGTCACAGGATAACGGGTCTAAGAGCCGTTAAACACTGTGATTCCTCTGTGTAGAGGGCATTGTAATGCCAGCTGCCTTTCTAAAGACTGTTGGACCCACGTCTGGGAGAAGCTTGGACCTGGAGTCCATTTCTTCAGCTAAAAGTCTCACTTCTAAGTCTAGAAGATGGAAGATGTTTTCCCAGTGCCACCCAGACCATAATAGTTATTTTTCCTTTGTGGAGCAAGTCGAAACAAGCAGCTAGCACTACAAGTTCAAACGTCGTCTGTGGTGACACATGGCCCGAAGGTTCTCAGCACCCAAGGTTGGCTTGGTCTGGAGAAACCCTAGGTAGAAGCTCATCACTAAGCCGGGATGTTTCAAATGGGGTGGATTTTTCCCATGGGAAAATGCATGTATTAGGTCACAGAATGTGGACAGGGGCATGACACCGGAGGCCACTCATTCCAGGGGTGGGTGGCATGCGTGTTAACGAGAAGACCAAGAATCGCTTGCAGGCAATTGTGACAAGCACGTTTCACGAGCTCCAAATCAAGCCAGAGCCCCCCCGCCCCCGCCACCGCAGACCCACCACAGCCATGCAGTGCCATCGCAACACGCCAGGCTCACTGGGTGCCGAAGGAAGACAGAGAAACATGGATGTGAATGTTAAAAAAAAAAAAAAAAACAACAACAGTTTGTTGAAGAAAAACACAATCAACTTTGATTGCCTGCAAACAGTCAAGATGCGCGTTGCCCGCAAGATAAAAAAGTACCAATTTCACCCCCGCCATGGCTGTCTTAACCCTCTGCTTCCATTTGTTTGTTGACTCCTCTGGGATATGCCGGCGCTTCTGAGGGCGGGTGGGGGGAAAGAGAGCACCGTGCGGTGAAGCCGGAGGCGGGCCACAGACCGCGGGGCCCAGGGAACCGTCCCCATCTTGGCAGCAGGCTGGCCTCTCCCGGTGCCGGCTGTAAGCTCACTGCCAAGGCTGACTCGGGTTCTGGGCATTTTAAACAGATAAGAGACGGCAGAGACCCACGTTCGGAAAGAACATCTGTAACCAAGGTGGTGGAGACAGGAGAGACTCTAGCACGCACCCTCCACTGGACCGCGTCAGGCTCCACCTCGCAGGTGCAGCTGGATTCCAGCGGAGGTAGCGGCCAACACCAGCATCTTATGACAGCAGGAAGGAAGCCACACCCAGAAGCCCAAGCTCATGTGCCAATTAGGTGGTGGGCCTCTTTTCATAAATGAATTCAGTGCCATAGCTGGAGGGAAATCAAAACCAGAGGGCAGCCGCTGGGAGCCAAATGGAACGGAGGAGGAAATAAAGGGTACGGCCCATCAGAAGCAGACAGGGCCTGGGGGTACCTCTGAGCTCTGCAAAAATAACCCCCCATGCCTCTGTTGCTTTCATGTGATCAGAGAGCCTGGGCTGAAAGCAAGCCACGGGCCACAGAGGCAGAGGGACCCTGTGTCTAAGAGGTGTCTTCCTTCCGGCCCCCGTTGCCCAGATTCGCTGTTGTGGCTTCGTTAGGTCCCTTGCCTGAAATGGTGTGCACCATTGCCTGACATAGTGTGTATGTCCCTTGCCTGAAATGGACATAGTGCGTACCACAAAGCCCTTTTCTCCCCCTCAGGAAGGAGTGGAATACCCACCCATGCTCACTCTAAGAGGTGCGACCACACTGCTACAGGGTGGGTTATCTTGGGGGCCACACACTGACATTTCCACCCAGGCTTGGGGGCCGGGACACTTCCCTGAAAACACGCCGGACGCCTGCAGGGCCCTAGAGATGGTGGCATCCAGGTCTTTTGCTTTCCCAGGAGGGAATGAGGGGCAGAGGGCCTGAAGGGCCAGTTCAGAGGGCAGCTGGCACCGGGCGTGCATGTCCGATGTGTTAAGTCAGACAGACAGTCTATTTTAGGGCGATAACTCCTGCTTCCATGGTTGTGTTCTGCACACCTTTCAGTCCTGCCCAGACCCTCAGGGGTGTTTAAAAAGACGTACTTCCAGGCTATAGGAGGACTGAGCTGTACCCCAAATTCTCATTGTGTTTGAAGAGCTGGGCCTTGGGAGGAGGCTTTCTAGAGAACCCACTTTACCCTCCAGATGGGATTTTGGCAACTGCAACCCCCGACCACTTTGAACCTGTGGAGCACTGTCCCCTGACACATTGACAAGGAAATATAAATCCAGGGGTTTGTCCTGATCGGTCCCCAAGGCTGAAAATGTAGATATGACACAAGGTCGGGACCTGTGAGAGCTCCCTCGACTGCCCTCATCCCTCAGTGCAGGCATCTCCAGGCTCCGTTAGAAGCTGACAAGGCCAGGAACTCCATGCCTGCTTGTCCCATATCATGTGAAAAACACCATTAAAAAAACTTTGCTGGGCACTGTGGCTCACGTCTGTAATCCCAGCACTTTGGGAGGCCAAGGCAGGCAGATCTCTTGGGGTCAGGAGTTCGAGACCAGCCTGGGCAACACAGTGAAACCCTGTCTCTACTAAAACACAAAAATTAGCTGGGCACGGTGGTGCACGCCTGTAGTCCCAGCTACCCGGGAGGTTGAGGCATGAGAATTACTTGAACCTGGGAGGCAGGGGGAGCAGTGAGCCGAGATCACGCCACTGCACTCCAGCCTGAGTGACAGAGAGAGACTCTGTCTTAACAAACAAACAAACAAACAAAGCTGGCAAGCACCTCTGGAGGTCTTCGAGAATCCTGGCTGCACATACGACTTAATTTGAATGAGATATTTGGGGAAAAAGAAGAGCAATTATTATATAAAGATGATGACCTCAAAAACATTGCAAAACATGTCTCACCCTCATTCTCACAGTCTGAGTGAAACAAGGAACTGGCCATTTGCTCAGGGGTGCTGGTTTGGCAAAGGCTTCTGTTTCGTTGTTTGATATAGAATAGGAGGGGTGTACTGTGAAAAAGTTTTGAAGCCTCAAAGCCACATGGTTCTTGTGGTTGAAATGCTTGCTGAAATTTGAGATCACCCTCAGGATACATCAAGACAGAGATCTAGAGGAGGTTTGATAAACTATAGCCCTTCGGCCAAATCTGGCCCCCTGTCTGTTTTTGCAAATAAAGTTTTATTGGAACACAGTGTGTGGAACACAGGCCCATGTGTTTACCTACTGTCTATGGCTCCTTTTGCTGCTACCATGCCAGAGTTGAGCAGCTGCAACATAGGGTTACACTGCCTACAATCTTTGTTATCTGGGCTGATCCCAGGTCTACATTGTTGATGAACACAGTGTTTTATTGCTGGGAAAGTTAACCCACAGTGGCCACCATACCTCTTTGTTTTTGGACTCTTTCTTCAGAGACTTCTCCAAGACTCTGGCTTCGTATTCAGCTCTAGGATGATCCTATGAATGAAACCAAGTCAAGACAGAGGCCTTGTTAATTGTGAGTCTGAACTTCTCAGTGTCAGTATATTTGGCAAATCAGTCCACGGATTAGCCTCGGGCACCCTTTGGGTCCAGTTCATAGTTGGCTGCCAAGAATATTTCCAATGTAATCCCCCCGTCTGTGGTCTGGATAGTGACCCAGGATTATCCCGCTTGTGGGGAACCCCAGCCCATTGAGAGGGCCACCGAGTCTGGCCTCTGTGTCCTCCTAGAGGTGGAGAAGCCTGTACCAGGCTGCAGTGAACACCCAGCCATGAACTGGCCCTGAGAACGTTCTACGGAGGAGCTGTGGGGGTCGGAAGAGATGCAGTAAGTGTCGGCAAGCGCGGGCAGCCCAGAGGTGCCAGGCCTTGGGGAGCTCAGAGCAGGTCAGTGAAGGGTGCTGGAAGGGAAGAATGGGTTAGGAGAGACCGGAGGTGGAGAGAAAGCAGAGACCCCGCCTGCGTGGAGAAACTGCGGGAACTGTATGGTAGAAACAGATTAGGTGCAAGAGAAGGTCCCTCTCCCAGGGAGACAGGCCGTGGGAAGATAGAAGAGCGACAAAAAATTCCAAACCTTGACAGCCTCCTTCAGGGAACCAGAAAAGTAAAAACAAAAACACAAAGATGTCATTATTTAGGTTGTTATTTTAGAAATAGGACCTGTCCACTAAAGACAACTTTTTTTTTTTTGAGATGGAGTCTTGCTCTATTGCCCAGGCTGGAGTGCAATGGCGTGATCTTGGCTCACTGCAAGCTCTGCCTCCTGGGTTCAAGTGATTCTCCTGCCTCAGCCTCCCGAGTAGCTGGGACTACAGGTGTCCACCACCACGCCCAGTTAATTTTTTGTATTTTTAGTAGAGACGGCGTTTCACCATGTTAGCCAGGATGCTCTCGAACTCCTGACCTCGTGATCTGCCCTCCTCGGCCTCCCAAAGTGCTGGGGTTACAGGTGTCAGCCACCATGCCCGGCCCTAAAGACAACTTTCTTAAGAACTAGGATGAAGGTAAAGGATGCAGGTGAGCTGGGATGGGTGGGTGACCCTGGGTTCCATTAAGGTTCACTGCTGCTTGAGGGTGACTGTGGGCTGTGGCTTTAGTAGCTGTGGCCTTTCCCATGGTTTTGGAAATTCCCCAAATTTCCAAATTTCACTGCTGGACTGAAATGTCTCAGACTCAGCTAAGGCACACATATGCCACATGATGGGACACAAATGTCCTTCTGCTTCAGTACCGAAGTCCGGGGTTCAGGCTATGTGGAGGGGAGGTCCCGTTCGCCTGTGGTTATTACTCCCAAAGGAGGCCCTGACCAGCTGCTGGGGGTGCGAGTGGCTCACTTTGGGAAATTCATTCAGGCCCCTTGGCACTGTGTGTGCCCAGTGACTTCGGTCGTCACCCCCAAAATCAAGATCCCAAACCATTGGGGTCAGGAGATCAGGGAATGGGACCCCAAGGCGTTGAGCAAAGGGGACTGGACCTCACTGCCAACTTTCCCCAGCCACAGGGACATCACAGAAAGGACATTTGAAATCGACTTCTGAACAAGACAGTGACCGCTTTTTTTTTTCTATTTGAATCTTTCTAATCGAAACGGCAAGGGAAGAGAACACCCAGAGAGCCCCCGCCATGGACAGGGCTCTGGGCTGTGTCCCTGCTCTGCCCCGCAGAGCTGTGTGCCGTGGACAGGTTGCGTTGATCTCCGCCTGGTCATTTGTGGACAGGATAATGAGACCGGCTGAGGAAGAGGGTGGAGGCTGTTATCTGGTCAGGTAAAGGTGTGGCCCAGTGGCCACAAGCCGGGCAGCCGTTTACGGGGCACTGTGTGCTGGGCCGGGTTCTAAGTGCTTTATATCTATTGACCCATTGAGACCCTACAAATGCCATCAAGTGAGGACACTGAGGTACAGAGATGTTAAGAATCTGCCCAGGGTCACACAGCAAGGCTGGTGCCGAATCTGGATGGAACTCTGGCAGCCTGGCTGCAGAGGCCCGTCTTGTACCCTCTGAGCTGCCATACCTCTCCCAGAAAACTCTAGTCCCCTTGTCTGTTGACAATATTGTCAGCCCAAAGCTGGCACATTTGGCTGAAGAGTGACCCATGGGTTCAGTGTGAGAGGGAGCAGATTGTGTGAGAAAATACAACAGAAAAGTTAAAAAAAAGTTTTTAAAGAAAAAAACCCTTTAAAAGAGAAATATCTTCTAAAAGAAATGTCCACATTACAATAAAAATGCATGAAAAGTTTCTCTTTTAAAAGGAGCATGTGTAGCCTGGGCAACATAGCAAGGCCCTGACTCTTACAAAAATTAAACAATTTGCCAGGCGTGGTTGTGTGTGCCCGTGATGCCAGCTACTTGGGAGGCTGAAATGGGAGGAGGGCTTGAGCCCGGGAGGTCAAGGCTGCAGTGAGCTATGATCATGCCATTGCACTGCAGCTTAGGTGACAGAGGGGGACCCTGTCTCCCAAAAAGTGGGGAGCATGTTTTATAACATTAAATAGTGGTCAGCGTGGTTGCACCTTACAGCGTGTGCATGAGGTCGCCTCTGTTGTGCACCAAGGCTAATTGTGGGGACTGTTACTCCTTTTCATTCCCACTTACCCCGAAGGGAATTCCTGCTGGACTTGGGATCCCTGTGAGTACAGTTCAACTGGCATCCCAGGGGCCACGTAACACTGAATGTCCCTCTCTCTGGAGCATGAGGATGCCAGACACTAGTTTTCCCTCTACGTTAGTAAAGGATCCGTTCCCTCTTGTCAGCCACGCCCGGCTGCAGGCACAGAGCTGGCTCCAGGGAATTCAGGCTTGGCACCCGGGGAGGCAGATGCTCACGGCCACCTTTGGAGACCCATGGACAGTGTCCATTCCCTCTCCACCTCCACGGGTGGTGCTGACAGCCTGGGCAGCCCCCAGACGCCATGAGGTCAGTGTGGTGAGCCCTGGCATGTGCCTGAGACCACGCTGGTGGCTGGTGTGTCCATGTGAGCATGGGGATGAAAACACTTCAGCAGACAGGGAATGGTCACTTTGGCCACGGACGGCGTTTGGAACGCCAGGGTGATGAGCGGCGAGGCAGGCGGGGGGCGGGGGGCGG
>NW_016803499.1:3644929-3690456 GCF_001698545.2 Rhinopithecus bieti | reverse complement strand
GGGGGGGGGGCGGGGGGCGGGGGGCGGCCTTGCCTCAGCTTGGACCAGGAGCGCTTTCTGACCTTGGGCCTCCGTGTAAGTCCCAAGGAGGTCCTGGGGTAGGGGAACGTGGGGAAGGGCGTGACGCGCAAGGCGCCAAACCCACTGACCTCCTCCTCCTCGAAGCCCGTGAGGTCCCAGCGGTAGTTGAGCCGCATCTGTTTCCGCTTCCAGTGCTCCATGAAGGTGGCAGCTGTGGGCAGGGGCAAAACCAGAATTTCCAATGACATAAAGGCATTTTTCTTTTTTTTTTTTTTGAGACAGAGTTTTGCTCTTGTTGCCCAGGCTGGAGTGCAATGGCGCGATCTCGGCCCACTGCAATCTCGCCCCCTGGGTTTAAGCAATTCTCCTGCCTGAGTCTCCTGAGTAGCTGGGATTATAGGCATGAGCCACCACACCCAGCTAATTTTTATATTTTTAGTAGAGACAGGGTTTCACCATGTTGGCCATGTTGGCCAGGCTGGTCTCAAACTCCTGACCTCAGGTGATACACCTGCCTTGGCCTCCTAAAGTGCTGTGATTACAGGCGTGAGCCACTGCGCCCAACCAAGGCATTCTTTTCTTTTTTATCGGTGTTTGGTGAGCGAGGGTGATGTACTGGGCTGAGAACTTTATCTGAATTCATGTGCTCAGCCCTCCCACCAATTCTGTGGGGCAGGAACGGTCATTCTCCCAGATGAGGAAACTGACGCATGGGATACTCAAGTCCCAACCGAGGTTACCCAGCTAGTCAGTGAGGGATGGGCAGCCTGGTCCCAGAGCCCATGCCTCAACCATCCTGCCCCATTGCTCTTGGGGAACCCGCTTTGGAGGTCAGGAGGAACGAGGGGTGAGCCCAGGCCACTCACTCACTTGGGCTTCAAACCACTCCAGGAGTCTGCCTGCTGAACTGCACTGGCAGCTGCTGCATTCGGCTTCATATTCCCAACAGACAAAGCATGGTTCAAATGCCGCCTCCTCCAGGAAGCCACTGATCATCCCCCTTAGTGTGAGAAAAACCCAGCTCCTCTCGGGACCTTCCTCAGCCTGCGTCTGTCTTGCCCACGGTGTCAGTGCTGCCTTCCATCAGGATCCCTGTCCTATGACTTGTGTGTGGGGCAGGGATGGGGCCTTGTTCCCCTGGGTCCCCAGTTCCCAGAGGTGCCTGGGACAGACAGGTGCTCGAGTAGGCACTGAATGACTGACTTTTGCGAGCACACAGCTTGCAAAAGGAGATGCCCCTGGCCGAAGTGTTTATCCTGATCACTTCTCCCTGCAAAAGAAAATCTGCAGAGGCTGAGGGGCAGAGTAACAGGAAGGCCCCGGAGTTCCTCAGAGCTCACGATTCTCGAGCTGTTCCATGCCAGGCACTGTTGGGAGCTGGTCAATCTACAGACCTCTCCAGGACAGGGCCCTTGCGTTTGTCTGAAGATGCTTAGTACAAATTTTAGGGCAATAATACGGGAGTTCAATACCAACCAGTGAGCTCTGTGACCTTTGGCAAGTTATTTAGCCTCTCTGTGCCTCTGTTTCCTCATCCGTAAAATGGTGCTCTCTAATAATCAGACTTGGAGTATCAGTGAGGAAGTATCAGTTATTTAAGCCTCACAGTGATCATACGAGGTAGGCACTATTCCCATCCCCTCCATTTTACAGAGGGGGAAACTGAGGCTCAGAGGGATCAAATGGCTTATCCGAGAAGCAGCAGCACTGATGTGCAAGTAAAATGGGCTGTGTGACGGTGAACGTGCAGAGTGAATTCACAAATGTGGCCCTTAACTGAAGGCGACGTGTGGCAGGAAAGAACGGAAGTTGTGGGTGTGAACCTGATTCAGAGGACGTGAGTCTATGCATAACACACCCCATTCCCATTAAGGCGAGGTGTGAATGGGGCTTCCGAGCATGCACTGGTTTGTCTAGGATGGCAACTGTATCAACTGGCCCAGCCTGGAAATAGGACCCCCCCTACCCACATCTTTCACAGTGGGGTAATTTAATCCTGGGACTTGCTCGCACAGGCAATAGAAAAGCTGAGAAGCCACATGGGGGATGGTGGGACCACCCAGAGATGACCCACAGCAGGAGCTGGCATCTGTTTCAGCATGGCAGGACAGTAGGAGGTGCTCAGCGCCCATGCTGGAGCCAGAAATTGGAGATGCCCAGAAGAAGCTGGGATCACGGAGGAAGGGCTTCCTAGGAGGAAGTCAAGAGCCCGGAGAAGACACAGTCATTGCTGGGGATGTCCCAGGAAGTGGAGGGAGATGGGGAGCAATATCTTGGCTGCTCCCGTCCTCCCACCTTCTGATTTCCCAAAAGGGCTTCCCACTGGCTGAACCTACTAGGAAGAGGGAGAGCTAGGGAGCCTGGGAAACGTGGCTTCCCAAGAGGCAGAGCTGAGCAGGCGAGGGAACGGCTATCGCTGAAACACCAGCCGGAAACCCAGCCACTCAGCAGACACGCACTGAGTGCCATGGCTGTGACAGGTAAGGGGGGCCATGGGGGCCCAGGAGGAGGCCCCCAACCCCCGGGGGCCCCTGACCCTCAGGAGGCAGACGGTGAGAGTGGCCCATCTGCAGTGGGCACCCTTCCCAGGAGGCAATGCGGGGAGGTCTCTGCCTCTTTGAAGATGTCCTTTGGCCCCTGCAGCTGCTCTGGAGCGGTGGAGGAGGCCAGACGTTTCCTGGTCTCTGCCTGGTCTGCAAGGCCCCCAACCATTGCTCCTCCACTGGGCTATGAAAGCTGCCTCTTTCTGTCCTCCTCTGCCCACCCAGGGTAACAACGCCCTTTTACGATGCTTTTTTGGGGCTGAGCACTGCCCAGGAGGGCTGGCTCCACGCACACCTGCAGAGTTGGCCTGTTTACCTGCCACCATGGTTAGTACTGAGTGTCAACTTCATTGGATGGAAGGATGCAAAGTATTGTTTCTGGGTGTGTCTGTGAGGATGTTGCTAGAGGAGGTTAACGTTTGAGTCAGTGTGGGGGGTAGAGGCAGACCTACCCTTAATCTGGGTGGGCACCATCCCCTCTGCTGCCAGCACGGCTAGAAAAAGCAGGCAGGAGAACGTGGAAGAGCAGACTCGCTCAGTCTTCCGGCCTGCGTCTTTCTCCCGTGCTGGATGCTTCCTGCCCTGGAACATCAGACTCCGAGTTCTCCAGCTTTTGGACTCTTGGACTTACAACAGCGGTTTGTCAGGGGCTCTCAGGCCTTTGGCCACAGACTGAAGGCTGCACTGCCGGCTGTCCTACTTTCGAGGGTTTGGGACTCAGACTGATCCACTGCTGGCTTCCCTTCTCCTCTACTTGCAGACGGCCTATTGTGGGGCTTGACCTTGTGATCGTGTGAGTTGTCGGTTCTCCTGAATAAACTCCCTTTCATATGTACAATATCCTGTTAGTTCTGTCCTTCCAGAGAACCCTGACTCACGCACCTTCCCTGTCCCGGCCTCCCCAGCTCCTCCTCTTTCCCAGACTTGGCCTCCGTTATGACACTCACCCCACTGCCGCCCCGGCTCGCCCTCTCTGCACTCGCCAGCTTGCAGCGTATCAACAGTCACCAGTTAATGAGGACGTATCTGTGCACTCGCATTTTACAGACATCAGTCAATCTCATCTTCATAATGACCACAGGCAGGCAGGATGATTCCCACTCACAGACTGACAAAGTGGAGACCATTTACAAAACTGAGATTCAGAGTGCTGTGTCCAAGGTCAGCTGCAGGGGAGCAGCAGCCATTGCATTTGAACCTCATTCTCTTGGACTCGAGTCTTCACGGAACCACGATACTGGAGAAACTCTCCATGCAGATATTTAACTTTCCTTAAGGAAACAATAGCTGCAGTTGCCACAAGTCTGATTATTAAAGCATACCATCTATGGATGAGGAAATGGGGGCACAGAGAGGTTAAGCAAGTTGCCTAAGGTCACAGAGCTTGGTAGCTGGTATTGAACCCTGGTATTCTTTTTTTTTTTTTTTTTGAGACAGAGTCTCTCTCTGTTGCCCAGGCTGGAGTGCAGTGGCGTGATCTCAGCTCACTGCAACCTCCGCCTCCTGAGTTCAAGTAATTCTCCTGCCTCAGCCTCCCAAGTAGCTGGGACTACAGGTGTATGCCACCACATCTGGCTAATTTTTGTATTTTTAGTAGAGACAAGGTTTCACCATGTTGGCCAGGTTGGTCTTGAACTCCTGGCATCAAGTGATCTGCCTGCCTTGGCCTCCCAAAGTGCTGGGATTACAGTTGTGAGCCATCGCACCTGGCATTGAACCGTGGTATTCTTGCTCTAAAATTTGTACTGTGTCTTCAGACAGAAGCAAAGGCCCTGGCCTGGAGGTGTCTTGTCTGTAGATTGAACAGGACCCAGACTGGAGCCTAGAATGTAACCTGGTGGCTGGGAGTGGGGTGGAGGGTGGAGATGATAAGCCACAAGATGTGGCTTGTTTGGCTCAGACACGTTTAAAAAATAAAGACATTTGACATAAAAATTATGCCTTTCCTGCTTCTCCTTTAAAAGCCAGAAGCATTGGCAGCAGAAGGCTGGGGCTGAACAATGATTGTTGCTTTGTCAAAACTTGGGCATGCCTTTCCACTTGGCCACAGACCCCACCATGCCCTATTGTCTGGCTTTTGTGGGCACTGAGCGTTGGGCTGGAGCTGTGGAGTCTAGGCTTCGCCAGCAGGAAAGGAGATGTGAAGACTCGTGCTGCGCCTGGTGGCCAGTCCTCAAAGCTGGTATTGTGAGCAGTATGAAGAACCACCTTCTAGCGGGGTGAGCGAAGGCAGCAGGAACCCTGAGCACCATCTTCTGCAAGCAATTCTCCTGCTCCCGACTCCTCCCTCCTCACCCACACGAGTTCCGATTCCTGCCCTCTGAGGCTCCCAATCCTGGTCCTCCTTGCCAATGTGCCAACCACCTCATACAAATGTTGTATAATACCCAGCTGCCACCAGGGCGCTGGGCATGGTGCTTTCCCACGCCTAATCCCCTCGGATCCTGCCCCGGCCCCCTCCACGCAGGGATGACGCACTCCATTTTATAGACACATAGATGAGGTTCTGAGACGTCAGGGGACTCATCAAGTAAGGGCAGAAACCTGGACCCAGGCCTTCTGATGCCCAGATGAACTGGTATCAGGGACGGGGCTTCCCACCCACGAGTGCACAATGAAGAAACAGCCTTGAGTGTGGCAGCCTTACAAGGTGGTCAAAGGGACAAGCCCATCCCCCTGAAACCTGGAGCCAGGAGTCACCACAGCACACAGCACAGAGGGTAGCAGCGAGCGAGAAGCCAGGCCGGACGGGAGCAGGTGGTTGGGCTACGGTTCCTTCCCATATTGATGTTCACAGCACAGAGACACACAAACTCCTCACAGAGGCGTCCAAACTCCACCACAGAGGCAGCAGGTGAGCGAAAGACTCTAGGTCTACGTGGGATCTCATCGGGGTGAACATGGGCAGCTGACCACACTGCTGCCAACCTCAGTCTCTGAGAAATGGGCTTGTTACCAGCACCTGCCTGAGAGGGTCTATCATAGACTGTCCCTGACTTCATCCACAAGCGGTGCTCAGGGTGGGGCCCGTGTCTCTGTAAGGGCTTGACAGAGGACCACTCTTACAGCCCAGCTTGGTCGTGGGGATCTCCACGTGTCCCCTTTAGAGGCGCAGCACAGGACGGAGCCTACATTTTGTATCGCTCCATTTGTATAAAATAGTCAGAATATTTATAGGTAAATCCATAGAGACAGAAAGCAGATTGGTAGTTGCCAGGGGCTGGGGTTGGGGAAAAGGGGGACCGACTACTTCATGGAGACAGGGTTTCCCTTTGAGGTCATCAAAATGTTCTGGAATTAGATAGAGACGTGGATGCATAACACGTGCTAAATGCCACTGGACTGTGCACCTAAAATGATTAATTTTATGTTTTGTGAATTTCACTGCATTTTACAAAAAGCGAACAATAGAATGATGGGCGTAGATTCCCCTTATGTGTTAATGTGTGCTTGCCACATCTTGGAGGAACCACAGGAGAATGGGCTGGAGGGACACACACATGTGTGGTTACCTATGGCAGGGGGCAATCTGTTCATTTCCTCCAGGATTTCTCAGTGTGGGTCTGGGAATCTGGGGTGTTCCTGAATCTCCCCAGGGAGCTTGTTAAAATGCAGTTGTCTGACCTACAGAGTCACCCAGGGTCCCTGGAATCTGCATTCTGAACAAGCTCCATAGGCTGCGCTCAAGCCAGCAGGCATCTGGAAGTACCGACCCCTGCATCTTTCTGCCATCCTTCTCCAACCATCCCTCCATCCATTAGATTAGCTGCCTCTCCTCCCAAGCTGCATCCCACCCCGCCTTGACCTATCCCAATGTCTCTACTACTCAGGCCTCACTCCAATTTCCCTAATTCCACGGCCCCTCCTTGACTGGCTGGTGGACACCCTTTCTGAGCTCTCTCTCCCCTGAGATGCTGTTGCCCAAAACAGCGCACATCTCCGGCGCTTCAACTGATGCTCTCTTGGTTCCCCTGAGCGAGCTGCAACCCGCTCTGCAGCCGCCCGGTGGACAGCCCCATCTCCCCAGTGAGATCCGTGCTCCTCACGGGCAGGGGTCACGTCTTCCAAGCCTCTGCCCTCCACCCCCGAGCCCACCAGCTCTGGGAGGCAGGCAGGGCACGGTCACACATGACCACGAAGCAGGGGTGCATCCTGCCAAACTGCATGTGGGGTCCCTATCCAGTCACCTCCTTGAAATGTGACCCCCTGCTCTGGCCTGACTTGCATCCCTCCAAATTCACATGGAAGCCCTAACCCCCCAGGTGATGGTATATGAAGATGGGGCCTTTGGGGGCTGATTGGGTTTGGCTGAGGTCATGAGGGTGGGACCCTCGTGATGGGATTCGTGCCCTTGGAAGAAGAGACAGCAGAGAACGGGCTTCCTGTCTCTGCCTTTGCCACCTGAGAACACAGGGAGAAGGTGGCTGTCTGAAAGCCAAGGCATGGGCCGAATCAGCTGGCACTTTGATCTTGGACTTCTCCAAACTCAGAACTGTGGGAAATACATGCCTGTTTTTGCAGGCACCTGTCTGTGGTGTTTGGTTACGGCAGCTGGGGCAGGCTAAGACACCCACTCCCTGGGAATAGAAACCACCCTTCGCTAACCTCCAGTTCCCGAAAAGTGCAATGTTGCTTAGTGCAGACTCCATTTCCGTGAACTGGTGGTCAGAGAGGGGTCTCCTGGGGAGTGGCGGGGCGGGGCAGAGCTCTGGTCCTGCATGTGAGTGCAGAGATTGGCGGGGCACAAAGGCCTCCAGCCTTCCCTTTCGCTCTCAGTCACCAGGCACCCTACCTATTTATCCCTGGAACAAGTTTAGTTCCCACAGACAGATGATCACAGTGCATCCCCTTCGTCCCCACCTAGCTGGGAGTGACTCAGCTGGGTGACTTGTCAACTGCATGTAAAATCTCAGGCCCAGGCCCCGGAAAGGATTACAGTTCCACCTCTGACGTTTCATTCAAGTTGGGACCATCTTTCTCGGGCTTTTTGCAGCCAGGCTCAAATCAGATAAACTCCTTTGTTCTTCGTGGAACTGACAAGCAGTTAAAACCCCATTATTATGCTATAATTTCAGAAAATGGATCCAAGTGAATAGCTAAATAGGGCTCAACGTTACTTAATGAGACATCTTATTTGAGGCTTTCAAATGTCAGAAATCCCAGACAGCAGCAAGCTGAAGGCTCTGGGACCGACATGGCAGCTCCAGGAAAGCTGGACCCCACAGTGCAGTGGAAGCAAAGATTAAAACAGCAGGCTGGAGGTGATTCATCCACCGTGAAGACAGAGCCCCACACCCCAGCAGGCGGGTGGCCACGACCAGGCTCCTGGCTGCCAGGCAGTAACAGGTTTATGTCTCTGCCATTGTAGGAGCAGAAATGTGAACAGCTGGAGGCAGGAAAAGAAAGGGCACAAGAGGAGAAGAAACACCAGAGGGAAAATAATCCCTTAGAGGGTAAAGAACAAATCATTGAATAAGGGATTAAAAAACACACAAGGAGCCATCCCTGGTAATTGCCCTTGACAGCCAGTGTGAAAAGGGCCTGGGACGGGGGCTTTGTCCCTCCCCCCTCCGCTCACACCTCTCAGCCGCAGTAGGTTCTTTCCTGTGGATTTAGAATAAGCTCCTTTTCTCTAAAGCAAGTGCTTCGTGGGAGTGGCCTGGCTTTTTTGTGAATTCCCCCCACCCCCGCTCAAAACGGGAGTGTGCAGACGGAACTTGTGCTTGACTCTATTTGACAGTCGGGGCACATTTGTTATCTCCCAGGGCTGAAGTGGAGCTAGGGAGGGGTGAGACAAGCAGTGGAGCCTCCTGCGGGGTCAGCAGGCACAGAGTCCCCTCTCCCAGTGTCAGGGGAGTGCAGCCATCTGCTAGGAAGGGGCTGGCCCGCAGCTCTTGGGACACAAGGCGCTAGGTGCGGGGTGAAGAACTGCACAACAGGCAAGCTGGCTTCACGAAACAGGGCCACCGAATGAACAACCACAGCCCGTGGGGGCCGGTGCGCTCGGCAGTACTACGCCTACATGCCCCCCACTACTGGCTCACGGTGCATTTCTGCTACTCCAAGAGGGCCCATGATGAGGGCCCGGGGAACGTTTGGACAGAGAGGTGGGACCAGTGCTGAAACCTTGGAGGCAGATGCGCCGGGGTGAGCATCTGAGACTTCTGTTGGGGACCTGTTAGCTGTGTGATCTCAGGCAAGTCTCTTACCCTCTCTGTGCTTCTATCAGAGGCATTCCAACCAAAGCGACTCCATCTTGAGTGAGGATAAGGAAAAATGAGGCTGGGGCTTGCTGCAACTCCATCTTGAGTGAGGACTAGGAAAAATGAGACTGGGACTTGCTGCACCTCCATCTTGAGTGAGGATGAGGAAAAATGAAGCTGGGGCTTGCCGGGCTGCATTCCCAGCGCCTAGATGTTTACATTAAGGGAACAGATTGATAACGTTTGCTAAACAGACTCAGACTCAGGAATGTCCTGATATCCTGATATGTTGAGAACTAAAGCATTCCTAATTTTACTTTAGAGATAATAATATTGATTTTCACAAAATATAGTAATTAAGACAATTAATCTTTTATCACAAACGCTTGTGACAGAGTACATCTCCCCATGATTTTCTTTGTTATCCTTTTTTTTTTTTTTTTTTTTTTTTGAGACGGAGTCTCGCTCTGTGGCCCAGGCTGGAGTGCAGTGGCGCAATCTCAGCTCACTGCAAGCTCTGCCTCCCGGGTTCACGCCATTCTCCCGCCTCAGCCTCCGAGTAGCTGGGACTACAGGCGCCGCCGCCACGCCCGGCTAGTTTTTTTTGTATTTTAGTAGAGACGGGGTTTCACCGTGCTAGCCAGGATGGTCTCGATCTCCTGACCTCGTGATCCGCCCGTCTCGGCCTCCCAAAGTGCTGGGATTACAGGCTTGAGCCACCGCGCCCGGCCTTCTTTGTTATCCTTTATATAAAGAAGCACTGTACCTAGGGTGGGCACGTTCCTCCTCTTACTTTCAGAATGCTCTATTCTGTAGCCATTCTTTCACTCCTTTACCTTCTCTCTTCTTCCTCTTTTTTTTTTTTTTTCTTGAGACAGAGTCTTGCTGTTGTCACCCAGGCTGGAGTGCAATGGCGCGATCTCGGCTCACTGCAACCTCCGCCTCCTGGGTTCAAGCGATTCTTCTGCCTCAGCCTCCCGAGTAGCTGGGATTATAGGCACCCGCCACCACGCCCAGCTAATTTTTCATATTTTTAGTAGAGAGGGGGTTTCAATATGTTGGCCAGGCTGGTCTCGAACTCCTGACCTCAGGTGATCCACCCGCCTCAGCCTCCCAAAGTGCTGGGATTACAAGTGTGAGCCACTGTACTGGACCACTCCTTTACTTTCTTGATAAACTTGCTTTTGCTTTAGACTGTGGACTCACCCTGAATTCTTTCTTGTGTGAGATCCAAAGACCCTCTCCTGAGGTGTGGATCAAGACCCCTTTCTGGTAACACTTTAGCATCTTCAACAGAGAAAAGAACAGAGCCTCGGTCTGGGACTGTTGTGGAGTTACAGAGAGAGCTGGTACAGAGCCCTTAGCCCGGACTGGCACAGAGGCAGTCCTCAGCGCAGCTCCCAAAGCGAAGGAGGTGTATTTTTGTGGAGACAGACGGGGAAACTCCTCTAGGCGAGAGAAAAACTTGGAGGTAATCCAGTCAGGAATAAGCCAGGCACACGTTCAGCACACACGCCAGCCGGAGCCAGTTAGTAATGCCTGCGGAGTAGGGCCTAGAGTCAGGTATTTGGGGCTCAAGACGGAGATTTCTCAAATAACTTAAAACAGAAGTACCATTTAACTCAGCAATGCCATTACTGGGTATATGCCCAAAGAAATATCAATTGTTCTACCATAAACACACATGTATGCATATGTTTACCATAGCATTATTTATGAGAGCAAAGACATGGAATCCATGAAGATGCCCATCAGTGGTTAACTGGGTAAAGAATATTTGTTCCAGGCTGGGCGTGGTGGTTCACACCTGTAATCCCAGCACTTTGGGAGGCTGAGGTGGGCAGATCACCTGAGGTTAGGAGTTTGAGACCAGCCTGGCCAACATGGTGAAACCCCGTCTCTTCTAAAAATACAAAAATTAGCTGGGTGTGGTTGTGGGCGGCTGTAATCCCAGCTACTGGGGAGGCCAAAGCAGAAGAACTGATTGAACATGGGAGGCAAAGGTTGCAGTGAGCTGAGATTGTGCCACTGCACTCCAGCCTGGACAACAAGAGCGAAACACTGTCTCTACTAAAAATAGAAAAAATAGCTGGACGTGGTGGCGGGTGCCTGTAATGTCAGCTTCTCGGGAGGCTGAGGCAGGAGAATCACTTGAACATGGGAAGCAGAATTTGCAGTGAGCCAAGATCACGCCACTGCATTCCAGCCTGGGTGACAGGCACTCTGTCTCAAAATAAAAACTAAAAAAGGATATGTGGTCTGTATACATCATGGAATACTACACAGTCATAAAAGGAAGGCCTTTGCAGCAGCATGGACAGAGCTAGAGACCATTGTCCTAAGCGGACTAAACTAATGCAGGAACAGAAAACCAAATGCCATGTGTTCTCACCTTTAAGTGGGAGCTAAACGTTGAGTACACAGGGACACCAAGCAGGCGACAGGAGACACCGGGGCCTACTTGAGGGTGGAGGGTGGGAGGAGGGTGAGGATGGAAAAACTGTCTGTGGGGTACTGTGCTGATTATCTGGGTGACAAAATAGCCTGCACACCAAACCAATGGCACGCAATCTACCCATGTAACAGATCTGCGCATGTAACCTCCGAGCCTAAAATAAAAGTTGGAAAAGAAAAAACAAACAAACAAACAAACAAAAACCTGTAACTAAAAAAAAGCTCTGAAAAGTATTTGGGACTCAGAAACCAGAATTCGGGGGTTCAAGCCCTGCTTAAGAGCTGGTGTAAGCTTGGGAAAATCGCCCTAGTTTATTCATCCTCCAAATGGGGTAATAGATCTATTTACCTCCTTCAGGGGAGTTAGTGAGTCAGGACACAGAAGATGCTTATGGCAGTGCCTGGCACAAAATAAGGCTCACCCACCTTCAGCTGTGATTCTTTTCTTTTTCTTTCTTTCTTTCTTTCTTTTTTTTTTGAAATGGACTCTCACTCTTTTTGCCCAGGCTGGAGTGCAATGGCGTGATCTTGGCTCACTGCAATCTCCGCCTCTTGGGTTCAAGTGATTCTCCTGCCTCAGTCTCCTGAGATTACAGGCATGAGCCACTGTGTCTGGCCTTTTTTTTTTTTTTTTTTTTTTTTTTTTGATGGAGTTTCACTCTTGTTGCCCAGGCTGGAGTGCAGTGGCACGATCTTGGCTTACTGCAACCTCTGCCTCCCGGGTTCAAGTGATTCTCCTGCCTCAGGCTCCCAAGTAGCTGGAACTACAGGTGCAGGCTGCCATGCCCCGCTAATTTTGTATTTTTAGTAGAGATGGGGTTTCACCATGTTGGCCACACTGGTCTTAAACTTCTGACCTCAGGTGATCCGCCCGCCTTGGCCTCCCTGAGTGTTGGGATTACAGCCATGAACCACTGCGCCTGGCCAGCTGTTATTCTTTTCTAAAGAAGAAGAAGTCACTGNTTTTGATGGAGTTTCACTCTTGTTGCCCAGGCTGGAGTGCAGTGGCACGATCTTGGCTTACTGCAACCTCTGCCTCCCGGGTTCAAGTGATTCTCCTGCCTCAGGCTCCCAAGTAGCTGGAACTACAGGTGCAGGCTGCCATGCCCCGCTAATTTTGTATTTTAGTAGAGATGGGGTTTCACCATGTTGGCCACACTGGTCTTAAACTTCTGACCTCAGGTGATCCGCCCGCCTTGGCCTCCCTGAGTGTTGGGATTACAGCCATGAACCACTGCGCCTGGCCAGCTGTTATTCTTTTCTAAAGAAGAAGAAGTCACTGAATGAACAGAGGCCACGAAGCACAAGGTGAGAGGTTAGGTTTAAGCTCAGTCTCCTAGGGCCCAAGGCTATGTTTTCAAATTTTCAAAAAGCAACGGCTCACTTTTAACAGCCAGCGCAACGTATCAACCGGCACCAGGCACAAGCCAGGCATGGCCCTAAGAGCTTTGCATGCAGTGACTCCTTCCATGTTCCCAGCAACCCTGTGGGGCGGGACCGTGTCTCCGTTCTACAGATGTGAACCTCGGACCCAGAGAGTAGAAGGAAGTTCTGAGGTCACAGGGCTGGCAGGTGACAGAGTTGAGATTTGAACCTGAGCCGGGCCCCAGAGCTGGCACTATGAACCCCTTGACTGTATCTAATCATCCTACTACACAGCCAGGCCAGCCTGAGTAATCCAGTGAAGCCAAACTGTCAAGTGGGCGGCCAGGGCAGGCTGGGCCCCACTGGGTGGATCTTCCCAGCCTGGAGCTGGGGTATTAGGAGGCTGGGGAGTCACAGCCTCCTGGGTCATGATCAGAGAGAGGGAGACAGGGAGGGATCTGACCAGTGCAGAGGTCTCTAGGAAGGCGAGGGAGGGAAGGAGCAGCAGACAGCAGTGACAGTGGGGGTGGGTGGGGAGGTGCTGGGGAGATAGTTCCTGATAGACACAGGGTCCAGGGAGGCAGGCAGGGGCAGGCAGGGGAGCGAGGACAGGCTCAGAGAGATGTGGCTTCGGTTCCTGGCTGTGCCAATGGAGCCTAACTTTCCTCCTCTGTGAAATGGGGACAGGTTCTCCGCTGTTTGGATACAGTGTGATAAACAACAAGGAGCTCTGGCACGTGCGCTTCAGCAGTGACAGACTGCTGCTGATCCTACATTTATAATTCTAAATTTACAATACAGTTTGATCCCCAAATTAAAAACCGGAGCTGGGCTGTAGGCCTGGGAATCTTCCCATAAGCCACATGGCATTGGATCACACATAGACATCACCTCCCAATGCTCTGCAGTAGCCCCAGCAAGAAGTTCTCCAAACTCAGCTTGAATGCTTCCCAGCACGGGGCGCTCACCCCCTCGCTGGCCAGTCCAGCTCAGCATGTCTCACTATTCATGGCTGGAACTCACTCCCTGCACTGAGCTACCGACCCATGGCTCCCATTCTCGGCCTCCCCTGGAAAATCGAACGCCTTTGTCCACGAAGAGAAACGACTGCATTTATCTCGAGGCTGTGCTGATTTCTACGCATGTCTGTCCCCACCTGTGACTGGAGTCCCAGGAACTCAAGACCTGCCCCTCACACTGCTCTGCCCATACCTTGGTGTGGTGGAGATGAGCAAGTCTGAGGGCGGCTTCCAGGCAAGTGCAGGCGCCGACGACAGGCACCTGACCTCACCAGGAAAGGCCTCTCCTAACTCTCCCTGGGCCCTCACTTGCTCACAGGAGATGGCAGGCCCTGGCTGAGCCTTCGAACCTCAGCAGAGGAACTCTCGTCTTCCCCTAACAAACTCCAGGCAGAAGCCCCAAACGTGAAATCGGCCAAAGGACTATGTTCATTTAACTCAGGACTGAGGCCAGGGTGAGGTGAGGGAGGCGCTGGGGCTACAGGGTCCTACGACACTCACTCTCAGGGTCATGGGCCCCTAAGACAAGATACCAACTTCCATGCTCTACCCAGGCTTCCTTCCCTTGCACTTAAACCTCTTGATTGGTGTGGGACCCTGCAGAGGCCTATGGGACCCAGTTTGAGAACCACGGGGGACTGATAAGCCCAGAGCTGCTGCCACCTGGGAAGCAGGCCCAGGCCTAGAGCCTCCAGCAGGGTCGGTCAGCCCTGGACACTCTATTCTCGGAGGGTCCACAGGCCTGGGGGCCACAGGGCTGCTAGCCAGCCCAATACATGAGGGACCAGACCCTTGTGGGTTTCTCTGCAAACAACCAGGGTGCTGAGCAATCTGCGCAGCCCGCATCCTCTCAAAGGACGACCGTGCAGAAGGAACACCAAGAAGGAGGGAGGCTTGGGGGGAGGGGCTTGTTCTGTGGGTGCAGCACCTGCGCCTGCCCAGTAGGCACTCCCACAGCTGACCTGGAAGGCATGAGTGGGTGATGCCCTGGCACGCAGAAGAAGGAATCTGCAGTGGCCAGAATGCCACGTAGTGCTTTGGGCTCCCAAAACAAGAGCCGCAACAGGCGCTCATCACAGAGATCTCTTACCGCCCGGTGTGCTAAGCTCAAAATGGGATAATTACAGCCCAAGATGGCTTCTTTTTTTCTTTTTTATTATACTTTAAGTTCTAGGGTACATGTGCACAACGTGCAGGTTTGTTATATACATATACATGTGCCATGTTGGTGTGCTGCACCCATCAACTCGTCAGCACCCATCAACTCGTCATTTACATCAGGTATAACTCCCAATGGCATCCCTCCCCCCTCCCCCCTCTCCATAATAGGCCCCAGTGTGTGATGTTCCCCTTCCCGAGTCCAGGTGATCTCATTGTTCAATTCCCACCTATGAGTGCACCTGGAACTCCTGCCACAGCCCTGCACCCTTCCCATGGGGTCTTCTCTTGAAACAGATGCTGCAGCTTTTAGAGCAGCAGATACATCAGGTTTGCTTCCTGTGGTTCCCCTGGGGCCTGGCAGTGTGGGACACACACTTCGCTCAGTACACACGGGCCGATGAGTACCTCCCATACACCAGGCGCGTGCACACTCTCATGTAGGTAGGACACACGCTGCGCTCAGTACACACGGGCCGATGAGTACCTCCCACACACCAGGCGTGCACACCCTCATGTAGGCGGGACACATGCTGCGCTCAGTATACATGGACCGAGGAGTACCTCCCACATACCAGGTGCATGCACACTCTCATGTAGGCGGGACACACGCCCTCAGTACACACGGGCCGATGAGTACCTCCCACACACCAGGCATGCACACCCTCATGTAGGTGGGACACACGCCCTCAGTACACATGGGCCGATGAGTACCTCTCACACACCAGGTGTGCACACTCTCATGTAGGTGGGACACAGGCTGCGCTCAGCACACATGGGCCGATGAGTACCTCCCACACACCAGGTGTGCACACCCTCATGTAGGCGGGACACACGCTGCGCTCAGTATACATGGGCCGATGAGTACCTCCCACATACCAGGTGCGTGCACACTCTCATGTAGGCAGGACACACGCCCTCAGTACACATGGGCCGATGAGTACCTCCCACACACCAGGTGTGCTCACCCTCATGTAGGCGGGACACACGCTGCGCTCAGCGCACATGGACTGATGAGTACCTCCCACACACCAGGCGCATGCACACTCTCGTGTAGGTTTTCTTTGGTTCTCACAAGCTCCAACGTTGTAAGACAGCAGTGACCACCTATTTAGAGTGAGCTACATGCGAAGCCTCGGCTGAGAGTTCATGTCCACCGCCACTAATCCTCATGCAGCCCCATTCTGCAGACGAGGAAGCTGAGGTTCAGAGCAGTGAGGTGGGGACTGGCAGAGGGGAGTCTGAGCCCCGGGGGGCTATAGAAATGCACACGGGTTAGAGGGCTGACCACAGAAGGTGGCACTGAACAGTCTCCTAGCGGCTCGGGGGCTCAGTGCTACAGGGTCACACTTATTTGTGGGTCTTGCTATGGGGCACCCGAAGTACAGTCTCAGTGGCCGCACAGGCCCAGGGGACCGAAATGAGGAAACAGAGCTGCTGGCCACCACATGGAGGAAGCCCTCACGGGAGCCGGGCCCTTCCAGCTGGGCACACAGAGGGTGGGGGCTGCAGGGAGGTGCCTCAGGGCCAAGGCCTCTGTGGAGGGAACTCTGCTAAGGACACGGAGCTGCCCAATAAGATTCCAGGGTGAGGAGGGGCTTGAGGGAGGTGGCCGTCCACACAGCATCTAAGTGGAGAAGCTCCAACTCCCACCCTCGCCAGCACCCATGCTCAGAGCTGGCTGCCTCTATCCCGGGTCCCCGGAATGTGATGGGTGAGCGGAGGCAAGAGGACCCAGCACAGCTGCCCAGGCTGGAGCAGGAGCTGCAGAGGGTGGGCCAGACCTCCCCTCCCTCACCTCACCTGATACATCCCTTGGCTCTGCTGTGCACACCCACCCCCAAATCACACAGGCTGAGCCAAATCCTGAGTCCCAGCTGCAGAACGTCTGCACCAAGTGTGAGGATAACCACAGCCCGTCGGCTTCCTTAGCCTCCTCAGCTTTGTGGGGGAATTCTCTTATGCACTGTTGGAGGGAACACCAGCCCTGAATGCAGCCTCCGGAGCAGGGGAGGAGGCTGCCGAGCTGTGTAGGGATGGGGCTCAGGGCTGGAGAGAACCGAGGAGCCATAAAGAGGAAGAGGGGAGCAGCACGCTGGACTTGGAGCTGGGTCCCGGCACTGCAGTCCCTCTCTGCCCAGCTTGCTGGGTGCTTCTGTGCAGACCAGAGACCCAGCTCCGCCTTCATCCTCCGAACCTCCCCTAGGTTTCTAGCCTCCCCCGAGCAGCTGTCCCTTGGTCAGGAGGCTGCTGAGCTGGAATCACAGGCCTGACTTCGTGGTGCTCTCCACGGAGGATGCTGGCATGGCTTTGACAACGCCAGCCAATGCCCTGCTTAGTGATGGGGCACGGTACTGAATCCTAGGTCTGATCTTCGGGATCAGCACGCTGGCGGGTGAGGGCCGCACAGAGCCCTGCACCTGGCTGGCCTCTGTCCTCACAATCGTCTTTTCAGTCCATGTTTGCCCCTTGCCTACCCATGGAACACACAGGGCAGTGCCAAGCACGTAGAGCTGCAGGTGAGGTGGCGCTATTCTGGCCCCGGGAGCCTGCCCCAAGCAGGGATGCGAGGTGGGACCAAGAGACCTCTCTGTTCTACACCTGGTCTCTCTGCCACAAATGCTCCCTCCTCCACACCCATGTCAACTCAGCTGGAGGGCCTCATACTTCTTCCAGAAAGCCCTCCTGAATTCCCTCCTGTGCCGTCTCTGCCCCATCTCCTACAAGGTGGGAGCTCACAGGTAAGGATGGGGGCTTAACTGCCTGGCATGGGGCCAGGCCTGGGAGATGGCTCAGCACAGCTGCCCACTGTGGGCATCTCGAAGCCCAGCTGGCACAGGNGCCCTCAGTACACACGGGCCGATGAGTACCTCCCACACACCAGGCATGCACACCCTCATGTAGGTGGGACACACGCCCTCAGTACACATGGGCCGATGAGTACCTCTCACACACCAGGTGTGCACACTCTCATGTAGGTGGGACACAGGCTGCGCTCAGCACACATGGGCCGATGAGTACCTCCCACACACCAGGTGTGCACACCCTCATGTAGGCGGGACACACGCTGCGCTCAGTATACATGGGCCGATGAGTACCTCCCACATACCAGGTGCGTGCACACTCTCATGTAGGCAGGACACACGCCCTCAGTACACATGGGCCGATGAGTACCTCCCACACACCAGGTGTGCTCACCCTCATGTAGGCGGGACACACGCTGCGCTCAGCGCACATGGACTGATGAGTACCTCCCACACACCAGGCGCATGCACACTCTCGTGTAGGTTTTCTTTGGTTCTCACAAGCTCCAACGTTGTAAGACAGCAGTGACCACCTATTTAGAGTGAGCTACATGCGAAGCCTCGGCTGAGAGTTCATGTCCACCGCCACTAATCCTCATGCAGCCCCATTCTGCAGACGAGGAAGCTGAGGTTCAGAGCAGTGAGGTGGGGACTGGCAGAGGGGAGTCTGAGCCCCGGGGGGCTATAGAAATGCACACGGGTTAGAGGGCTGACCACAGAAGGTGGCACTGAACAGTCTCCTAGCGGCTCGGGGCTCAGTGCTACAGGGTCACACTTATTTGTGGGTCTTGCTATGGGGCACCCGAAGTACAGTCTCAGTGGCCGCACAGGCCCAGGGGACCGAAATGAGGAAACAGAGCTGCTGGCCACCACATGGAGGAAGCCCTCACGGGAGCCGGGCCCTTCCAGCTGGGCACACAGAGGGTGGGGCTGCAGGGAGGTGCCTCAGGGCCAAGGCCTCTGTGGAGGGAACTCTGCTAAGGACACGGAGCTGCCCAATAAGATTCCAGGGTGAGGAGGGGCTTGAGGGAGGTGGCCGTCCACACAGCATCTAAGTGGAGAAGCTCCAACTCCCACCCTCGCCAGCACCCATGCTCAGAGCTGGCTGCCTCTATCCCGGGTCCCCGGAATGTGATGGGTGAGCGGAGGCAAGAGGACCCAGCACAGCTGCCCAGGCTGGAGCAGGAGCTGCAGAGGGTGGGCCAGACCTCCCCTCCCTCACCTCACCTGATACATCCCTTGGCTCTGCTGTGCACACCCACCCCAAATCACACAGGCTGAGCCAAATCCTGAGTCCCAGCTGCAGAACGTCTGCACCAAGTGTGAGGATAACCACAGCCCGTCGGCTTCCTTAGCCTCCTCAGCTTTGTGGGGAATTCTCTTATGCACTGTTGGAGGGAACACCAGCCCTGAATGCAGCCTCCGGAGCAGGGGAGGAGGCTGCCGAGCTGTGTAGGGATGGGGCTCAGGGCTGGAGAGAACCGAGGAGCCATAAAGAGGAAGAGGGGAGCAGCACGCTGGACTTGGAGCTGGGTCCCGGCACTGCAGTCCCTCTCTGCCCAGCTTGCTGGGTGCTTCTGTGCAGACCAGAGACCCAGCTCCGCCTTCATCCTCCGAACCTCCCCTAGGTTTCTAGCCTCCCCGAGCAGCTGTCCCTTGGTCAGGAGGCTGCTGAGCTGGAATCACAGGCCTGACTTCGTGGTGCTCTCCACGGAGGATGCTGGCATGGCTTTGACAACGCCAGCCAATGCCCTGCTTAGTGATGGGGCACGGTACTGAATCCTAGGTCTGATCTTCGGGATCAGCACGCTGGCGGGTGAGGGCCGCACAGAGCCCTGCACCTGGCTGGCCTCTGTCCTCACAATCGTCTTTTCAGTCCATGTTTGCCCCTTGCCTACCCATGGAACACACAGGGCAGTGCCAAGCACGTAGAGCTGCAGGTGAGGTGGCGCTATTCTGGCCCCGGGAGCCTGCCCCAAGCAGGGATGCGAGGTGGGACCAAGAGACCTCTCTGTTCTACACCTGGTCTCTCTGCCACAAATGCTCCCTCCTCCACACCCATGTCAACTCAGCTGGAGGGCCTCATACTTCTTCCAGAAAGCCCTCCTGAATTCCCTCCTGTGCCGTCTCTGCCCCATCTCCTACAAGGTGGGAGCTCACAGGTAAGGATGGGGGCTTAACTGCCTGGCATGGGGCCAGGCCTGGGAGATGGCTCAGCACAGCTGCCCACTGTGGGCATCTCGAAGCCCAGCTGGCACAGGCTGTGACACGGGGCTGCGGAGGACAGAATGGCCCTGCTTGCTCCCCCAAAACCTCTGTAGAAATGCATTCAGCCACCATTTCCCAACCTCCCGAGCCCCAAAAGCTGAAGATGGGTGTCGGGTAGGACAGGGTTACAGAATCTTCCTGGAGGAGCCCAGTGCCTTAGATTTGGGTGGCAGTGGAGCCCAGTGGCAATCAGGAGCTGAGTGACCCCTGGCGATTCCCAACTCTCTTAGGCCTTTGCCTCCTTATCCGTAAATGGGTGCATGAGGCCTGCAGGGACGCTGAAGGCCCTGGTGAGAGATGGTGCCTCTGGGACCTGGCCCAGGTCAGCTTTCCTTCAGGGTGTGGTGGTCACCAGCAGCAGCAGGGATGGAGGCAGGACCCTCGGGCCTCCCTGCACTAAATCAGCTGCCCCTCCCAGGCCAACACACCCTGGTGTCAGGATTTCTCAGAGCAAAACGTCCCTTGTAGGCTTTTCCTAAGGGACTCTGGGCAGGGTCAGGAGAACCTGTGTGTCTCTCCTGATGCAGTGCGGACCCCAGTAACCTGAACATAAAACGGGGGTCATCTCCTATGTTTTTTCCTGACAACCCCTGCCTGAGGATGATTTCACCAAGACAGACAGAAGCAGCGTAGGTGCCACTCAGACTCACCACCGCCCAAAAACCCAGTGTGCTGGAGCTCTGCTTACCCCAGAGGGCCATGAAGACAGAGAAGAAGACGGTGGCGGGGTTGTCGAAGAGGTGGCTGGCGCGGGCCGTGGCGCAGGCTGAGCTCATCTTCCAGTAGCTGCAGGTCTTGTCGCAAAGCGGGCACATGGTGATATTTTGTCTCTGGTCACACATCTCCATGCTGCAAGAAAGAGGCAGCCCTGGAATCGCCTTGCCAGGCTGCGTGGATGGAGAGCCTCCTGGGTGGCGAGCTGGCCTGGGAGAAAGCGCTGGGCCCGAGCTGGGGGTTGGCGAGGGTCCCCCAGGTCCCTGCTGTGGTGGACATAGACTGGGTACTTAGCCATGCCCTGTCCCTCCTTGCCATCCAGGGCAGCTTCACAGGCGTGTGACCCATGCTGTTGCACTGGCCCTGAGCTCAGCAGGGCCTCATGCTTAGTTTAACGCTCCCCTGTTGCTGTCTTAAAACATACAATGGGCTGGACGCTGTGGTTCATGCCTATAATCCCAGTACTTTGGAAGGCCAAGATGGGCGGATCACCTGAGGTCAGGAGTTCGAGCCTGGCCAATATGGTGAAACCCCTGTCTCTACTAAAAATACAAAAATTAGCCGGGCATGGTGGCACGCGCCTGTAATCCCAGCTACTTGGGAGGCTGAGGCAGAAGAATTGCTTGAACCCTGAAGGCAGAGGTTGCAGTGAGCCGAGATCATGTCACTGCACTCCAGCCTGAGTAACAGAGCAAGACTCCATCTCAACACACACACACACACACACAGCATACACACATACACACAGACATACACCATACACACACACATACACATACACACACACACAGCATACACACATACACACACACAAACACACATACACCACACACACACACATATACACACATACACACACACACACGCACATATACACACACACACAATGATTTTTGAACTAGGGACCTGCATTTTCCTCTTGCATGGGGCCCTGCAACCTCTGTTGCCGGCCCTGGAGGCGGACTCACCCAGACCTGTTCTGTGGTAGCTGGGCCCCGGAACATTCACCCCTGGGGTGACCCTGAGGCAGAAACCTCTGTAGCCTGTCCTCCAGCCACTTCCAGGAGAGGCAGAGTTCCCAGCCTGCCCCCATCTAATCAGCAAGCCTTGTGCCAATAGCAATGCTAGCCAGGTCTTTATGGTATAAGGTCCTGGAAAACAGTGAGATGACGAGCGTCCTTGCTCTGTGCCAGGCACCGTCTACGTGCGGTTCACACAGCATCTCCATTCGCCTGGTGGGGTGGCTGCCTTGGACGTGGCCTGGGTGCTCTGGACACATGAGGTAGAGAAACAGGGACCCCAGGACTCCCCTCTGGGAGACCGGGGGCTGGGCTGGGAGGAATAGGTCCCCAGCTGCCTGGCGCAGCAGAGGCCCATCAATGGGTCCTGCTCAGTGCAGGCTTCTGCTTTGCTGAGCACAGGCAAGCCAGGGACCAGATCTCAACCACTGCGGCAGGAGAAAGGATCTTCGTGATGCCTAAGACCCATCTCTGTGCCTCCTCCCCAGCACTGACTCACTCCCACGAATATTAGAAAATACCAATACTTCCAGCCTATCGGCGGTGTGAGCAGGAGCGTCATTATCGGCTGGCAGAGATGTTCCACCTCACCTGGACCAGCACTGGGGACTGTTGCAATCCCAGAGCCCAGAGAGGGGAAGTAACTTGTTCAGGGCCACACGGCAGAGTGAGAACGGAATCCTGGTCTCTATCTTCAAAGCCCGAGCACTGCGTGGCTCTCCTCTACTGCTCAAGGGCCGTGGGGGCTCCCTGTGGAAGATGGGTGGCCTGAACTGGGCCCTCAGTTGGCTACTCAAACCCTCTGCGACCCTGGCCAAGTCCTTCAGCCTCAGATTCAGTTTTTCTTTCTGGAAAATGAGGAGGGGTCAGAATAAGGTCCTTCCTGCTCTGGCCCGCTTTGAACTTTCTCCTTTCTGCTGCCTCGGACAAGGTTCTGGGCTCTAAACACACACCCTGGCTGGTTGGGTCAGAGGGTTATCCGGGAGGACGCTGAAGAGGGTGTTTGTTTTTTGACTTGCTGGATACACTGAACTTATGCACAGAATCATGCCTGGTCCACAGCCGCTGGTACTTCATAAATGTCCCCTGCAAGGCTCTGAGGGGCCTCCTCTGTGCCCAGCATCATGGGCATTCTGGTTCAATTCTCTTCCTTCGGGTACAGACACTAAACATTTATTAAAAAGTGGTGTAGGGTCAGGCACGGTGGCTCACACCTGTAATCCCAGCACTGGGAGGCCCAGGCGGGCAGATCACTCCAGGTCAGGAGTTTGAGATCAGCCTGGCCAACATGGTGAAACCCCGTCTCTACTAAAAATACAAGAAGTGTCCGGGCGTGGTGGTGGGCGCCTGTAATCCCAGCTACTTGAGAGGCTGAGGCAGGAGAATCACTTGAACCCGGGAGGCGGAGGTTGCAGTGAGCCGAGATCGCACCACTGCACTCCAGCCTGGGTGACAGAGTGGTGTAGGTACGGCATGTTCCAGGCACAAAAGATGAGTAGGTTAAGAACGATTCATTGAAGCCATGGCCATGGCCTGGAGCAGGGAGGAAGTATGTGTGTGTGTGTGTGTGTGTGTGTGTGTGTGTGCGCGTGCGCGTGCGCGTGCGCATGGGAGCAGGGGTCGGGTGGGGTGGGCAGGCGCACACAGGTGGTGGGAGAACCTGCACTCTGTGGTTAGCTAGCTCTGGGTTTGTATCTTAGCTCTTGCATTTTGTGGTCCGTGTGGCCTTAGTTTTCCCGGCTGCAGAATGGGGTAGCTGATAGTGAAGAGAAGCCGTGTTAATAGGTTGTCAGGAGGGTTAAACAACCAACAACCAGCACGAGTGTGGCCCTTGGAACAGTGCCTGGCACCCCTCAGCCATCATGTGGTCATCAATGCTGTTATCATCGTCATGCAATAGCCAAGTGCCTTGCAGCAGCAGTGAGTTCTAAACCTAAGCCAGGAGCCGGCCTTTCGGGCTTTATCTTGTGCCCCTCACTCAGCCTCCTCTCTTCTGAGGGCCTCTTGAGGGCAGAGGAAAGCAGAGTGTTGGGGGGTGGGGGCAGGACGTCCCCAGTTGGGCACAACATGCGCTCCTTTCCCAGAGAACAGGCACGTGGAAGGCCACCCCCGTCATCGCCAGCATGTGGCCCAGGCCACAGTGACCACCTGGCCTGAGGGTGGCCTGGAGTCGCCGGCGGTGGGATCAGGGACAGGGAGGGCCAAGGTGTATACCAACGGCCTGCCCGTGAGCCCTACGGCTCTCCTGGGCTCTCCTGCCTGTCCCCCTCAGCTTCTAGCACAAACACCACCAGCCCAACAAGAAGCCTCTGATGGTTTTAAATCCCCCTCCGCCTCTCACTTCACCGCCGTTAGCCAAAACAAAGAGCAGGAAGCTCTCTTCTTCAGAGAGGACTGGAGGTGCAAGGGCAGCAGGCGGCTCCACGCTGAGCACCGGCTTCCCTGCAAGCTTGGTGGGGATGGGGCGGAAGCTGCAGGAAGCACGCACCTCCCGCTTCGCTCCAGGTCACCTACTGGGCAGGGGTCTTGGCTTTGGCTTCGTCTCCGCCCACAGCAGTTGAATCCTGAGTAACTGCTGTTTGCATTTCTGACCATGTGGTGGAAGGGCCGAGCTGGCATGGCCAACCCCGGGGCTGGCAGAGCCTCCCTGCTGAGGCCACCCTCCAAGGGCAGGAAGGAAGGAAGATGGAGGTCCCCCAGGCTTCCTCCAGGGGGTCATGGGGAGAATCCCCACCTTGCACTCACCGTTTCCCTCTGGCTTTGAGCTCTTAGCCTAAAGCCAGCCTTACACTCCCCACCAAATCTGGGCTACCTTGAGCTTTACCACAACCAAATCCAAGTGCCCAGGACCTCATATCATATTAACAAAGGGACACCCTTTCTCCTGCCTAGGACCAAATAGCACCGAAGGGGAGATAAGCCAGATTCCTCAGAGCCTCGATTCCGGGTGGGTGGAATATTTTAGGTGTTATTCATGTATCAAAACATCATTTAAACACAAATTGACCAGATATGGTCTTTTTGTGCTGCTAAGAGCCAGTTTCTTTCCTAGCTAAGACTGATTGCGTCTTTACAGACAGGCTCAGTTGATACATTTTCCAAACTGTAGCTCTGCTTTAGAGGTACTTGGCAGGAGTGGTTTGAAAAATAACCAGACTAATATTTTAGGACTTTTCTGAGACTTCGAGCCCCTGCAGGGCAGGGCCAGCCCAAATTTCCCTTTACAGTCAATTTCTTGGTGGAGCAATTTGCCCACTGAAGGCGCTGCCTGTGGACATAGAGACCCTGCCAGAGGCTGGGAGCCTGGAATTATCCTTAGGTTCGTGTCAGGAGATCTAAGAAATGGCTACAAAAGCACCAGAGGGGCTCTGCACAGTGAGGCTGAGCTTCTCAAAACCTGACTCTTTTTTTTTTGGCTACAGGGCCTCACTCTGTTTCCCCAGGCTGTAGTGCAGTGGTGAGACCATGGCTCACTGTGGCCTCGACCTCCCGGGCTCAAGGGATCCTCCAACCTTAGCCTCCCAACGTGTTGGGATTACAGGCATGTGCCACTGCACCAGGCACAACTGGACTCTTGTTCTGAAGTCACCTGGGGGAGCTGCTGTCTCAGGTCTGGGCCTTCTTTTCTGAGCTCCCTGACGTCTGACATACCCTTGGTGAACAGCAGAAGGCACATCGGATCTACATTCAGACGCCTGCCTATGCTGTGGGATGCAATCCTCCCTTATGGAACAGTTCCTACAGAATTTCCCGGGGCTGTGTGGATAAGGGAAGCAGGTAGCCTTAGGAAGCTGGGCAGGTGGAACCTACGGTACAGCCCACAAGTGCCAGCCTGCACTGAGGCCTCTGGCATTCATGTCTCACCTCTTGCAAGCACCAGCCTGCACTGAGGCCACTAGCATCCAAGTCTCACCTCCCACGAGTGCCCGCCTGCACCAAGACCTCTAGTGTTCATGTCTCACCTCCTGTGAGTGCCCCCCCACACCAAGGCCTCTAGCATTCTTGTCTCACCTCCTGCAAGTGTCAGCCTGCACCGAGGCCACTAGCATCCAAGTCTCACCTCCCATGAGCACCAGCCTGCACCAAGGCCTCTGGCATCCATGTCTCACCTCCCGGGCACACAAGGAAACAAAGAACTTTCTTGTCACATAATGACCAACAAGGAAAAGGAACAAGCAAACCATAACAACCTTCAAAGAGTGAAAATGGTCAGATGTTTGTTTTATGCCTCTCTTAACAATAAAACATAGCCTAGCACAGATGGGCCTGAGAAGGGCACTCAGACTCCTAGATGGCTTCGAACCATGTCCTTCCCTCCTGATGGCTCGTGGCTTGGCGTGAGGTTTCACGTGTACAGGAATTGGTGTGAGAGGCCAGTGTCCCTGTGAATTGTGCAGCTGGGATGGCAGGAGAGGGCTCCCTGGTGTGTGCCGGGCGGGGCAGGAGGGGCTGCCGCCTACCTGGGAATGTTTTCGTCCACAGTGGCACATCCGTACAGGAAGACAATGATTCCCACGATGGAGGCAGGGATGAGCATCTGGGTGTACACGCCCAGCCAGGCGAAGTACAGGCCGATCTTCTCCCCAAAATACTTCCTACACCAGGGGAGCAGAGCAGAGTCAAGCCCACTGTCATTCAATACTAGCAGGGAAACATGTCCCGGGGCCTCCCCAGCAAGGAGCAACTCAAACCGGGGGCACTGGTTCTCTCATCCGAGAAGCAGAAAGTAGGGTCCTGGGCCACCCCATCAGGTTGGGGGTGCTCTCTGCTTTTCTGAAGCCCTCCCCTCTTCTCTTTTTCTTTTCTTTTCCTTTTTTTTTTGAGATGGAGCTTTGCTCCTGTTGCCCAGGCTGGAGTGCAGTGGTGCGATCTGGACTCACTGCAACCTCTGCCTCTTGGGTCCAAGAGATTCTCTTGCCTCAGCTTCCCGAGTAGCTGGGATTATAGGCGCCTGCCACCACACCCATTGCATTTATTTATTTATTTGTTTTTGAGATGGAGTCTTGCTCTGTCACCCAGGCTGGCGTGCAGTGGCGCGATCTTAGCTCACTGCAACCTCCGCCTTCCAGATTCAAGCTATTCTCCTGCCTCAGCCTCCCGAGTAGCTGGGACGATAGGCATGAGCCACCACTGCCAGCTAACTTTTGTATTTTGAATAGAGACAGGGCTTCACCATGTTGGCCAGGCTGGTCTCGAACTCCTGACCTCAAGTAATCCACCCACCTGAGCCTCCCAAAGTGCCAGAATTACAGGTGTGAGCAACCACGCCTGGCCCCCACTTCTCTGTGGTGCCCCGGGAAGGTGGGTGCATTTCTGTGTGTGATGGCCCACGCTGGTGGGTGTGCGTGTACTTCCCCTGAGGCTGTGGGCTCCATTCCAAGCCCTGTTCAGCGTAAGGACTGGAAAGCACCTCGGCCGGGAGGTTCCAAGAAACCCAGTTGCTCCTCATATTAAGTGTGGTTGGCACCTTGATGGCTTGAATGGATTTCTACCTGCCGAGCTCTGGTGGGCAGGTTGCCTAACCTGGTCCGCCCCTCCTTCCTGCTCTGTGGGGACAGAGATCCTCTTGGGAGAGGAGAAATCCTTCCACATTAGAGGCAGCTCTTTCCTTCCCCTGCACATCTCAAAGCAGGAAACCCCTCCAGCTGCCCAGTGAGGCCAGGCCAGGCAGTGAATTTAGGAGATGGTAAATGTGACAAAAAAGAGCCCACCCTCCAGGGAATTTGAATAAATCGCTTCAACTAATGCTGGCCCAGGCTCTCAGCCCTGCAGGGACATTTTGGGTCTCCCTACACAAGCTCTTCGAGTTCAAACACGTTCCCAGGTACTGAATATTCAGAGTGGTAGAAACCCACAGGGACGTTGGCGGACGTTATCCAACTGCCGTCGGACTAGGGACTTGATTCCCGCAGGCTGTGGCGCGTTCTTACCTGACCAGGTCGATGGGCTGGTACTTGTAGAAGACCCCATAACACGCCCACTCTTCGTACAGGAGCTGAGGGGGAGGAAGCAGTGGGGTTGGTGACCGTGTGGCACTCTGAGGTTGCTCCTTGGAACGCAGAGCGGTGGGGACTGAGCCTCCGTGACATCATTCATTCATCCCACAAACACTTCCTGAGAGTGGGCTGTGTGCTAGCAAGAGCGGGCCTCCCTTTGTAGGTGAACGTGGGGATAGGAAAGGAGCTTCTGGCAGGTTATGGAATGTGAGCTCTTCGTGATTTGACCTGGAATTGATCTAAATGGGCCGGACACTGTAGGGCTTCTCAACTTTAGGATTTTTGGTCGTCCCCTCAGACACCAAACCATTCTTTATAAAGGGCACAAAACCACCAGGGTTCTGAGCAGAGAAATACCAGTGGCGAAATTTTAAAAACTCTCACGGGATGCAAAGATACTCGAGGTTTATCTCCTGAGATGGGCTGTCTGATTAACAGCACTTCATGAAATAAATGAAATTGACACACACCCTGTTACCCCCCCAGGCTTTGGGCAGAGGGACGGTAATGAGTTTGGTGGATTGGAAGCCTTGTGTGAACATGCAGAGGATGTCCTGAGGAAGATGCCGGGTTAGGACTGCTGGTAAAAAAATAAAATAAAATAAACCCACGTGTGTGGGTGGTTAACGCTTTACAGACCTCAATTCAAAGCCCAGCGACAGGGTCACACTCAGGGAAGGCAGGATGTAGGTACTGCGAGGGGCCCAGAGGCTGTCCCGGGACAGAGCAGCTGCCCATCAGGAGCCAGAGGTAGGGCAGCTGCCCTCCTCCTCAGTTCAGAGCCCATTCTGGGGTCAATCTGCCTCCTAAACTCATAGTCAAGATCACAGCTGGGGGACGAGGGAACCCCTTGGAGCCTCCGTAACTCCTCCCAGTGTCTGGAGGGTGGGAAGTGAGTGTGAGCCATCTCCATAGCTGACATAGCCTCGCGTGCCTGAGCGTCTCGTCTAGGGTAACACTGGGACTGTGCACTATAGAGACCCCCCCACTGACAAATAGGGAGGGGAAACAGTGCAGGCGTACCCACGGCTGCCCCCACCCAAAGTCACAGGTGGAGGGCATGTTTCTGAAATCCACAGAGGGGCCGCCTGCTGCTGCACAGCCCCTTGAAGCCACCAGCCTCACCTGCAGCTGAGCATGGCTATGGAGGGGCTTGTGACTTGTGTGCGGCCCTGGGCAGGTTCCCCCACCCCCGAATCCAGAGTCCTGGGCAGACCCCTTCCCCTATCCCTGTCTCCTCCTTTACACTGAAGGATGCAATCTCTCCTCCCAGGGCACGGAGAGAAGGCAGATGGGCTCATGTGAGTTAGTGATGTGCAGAAGGTACAGGGGGGTTCTGTGTCAGTGCATTTCCTTAGGCAGATAACAATGAAAAGGCCACAGTTTCACTGTGTACATAGGGAGGCCTCGGCCAGCAAACCTTGAAGCAGAGCTGCACCTCTGCAAAAGCAAAGCAGCCATCGCTGACCTGGGCAGCTTCCTCCCCTCACCTAGAGTCAAGCTGCTGATTTATGCCATAGATAGGTGGAAGATACGGCAGAGAGGGAGGAGGAGGGAGGGAGGGGACAGAGAGACAGAAGGAGGAAGAGGGAGAGACAGAGACAGATGGAGAGACAGAGAGAGAAGGAGGGAGGCAGGGAGAGAGACAGAGAGAGGTAGGGAGAGGGAGAGAGAGACAGAGACAGAGACAGATGGAGAGACAGAGAGAAGAAGAGAGGCAGGGAGACAGAGAGAGGTGGGGAGAGGGAGACAGAGACAGAGAGAGAAGAGGGAGAGACAGAGAGAGGTAGGGGAGAAGGAGAGAGAGACAGAGACAGATGAAGAGACAGAGACAGAGAGAGAGAAGGGGGAGGGAGGAAAAGAGGGAGAGAGACTGAGACAGAGACAAGAGAAAGGTGGGGGCCAGGGAGAGAGCAGAGACAGAGAGAAGATGGAGGCAGGGAATAGAAGAAGATGGGGAGAAGGAGAGAGAGAGACAGAGACAGATGGAGAGACAGAGATAGAGAGACAGAGAGAGGTGGAGGAGAGGGACAGAGAAAGACAGAGACAGATGGAGAGACAGAGATAGAGAGATGGAGAGAGAGGTGAGGGAGGGAGATGGGGACAGAAGGAGGGAGGGAGCGAGACAGGGACAGGGAGAAAGGACACAGTTCTGCACTGAGGGAGGAAGGACCCACCCTCAGTGGTTCCCACCATCTTCTGACAGACACGTGGAGGGGGCCCACCCCCAGCTTTCTACATAAACGTCTTGACCTCGGTGGACTTTTCTTCCTGCCAAGAGGTGACATCAATCACTCTGCACTGTCAAGGCAAAGAAATCCAACTAAAGACTCCACTGTTAGTGCTGGAAGGACTCCAAGGTGGCATCTTAGCCCTGGTGAGCAGGCAGTGGGGTGTCCAGGCATGGGGACTGTGGACTGGAGAACCAGGCCGGCCAGGTGGCTTCAGTCACTGTGACCTGGGAGCCTTCCAGCATCTGGACCCTGGAGGGATCCCAATAACCCTCAGGCGTCTCTCTTGTCGAAACCCCCTGCCAGGACTCACATGGCTGCCGCCGGCCCTTGGTGACATGGATGCAGTCTTTAATCGGTGTACATCCTTGCCCCTTGCCTTTCCCTCTAGAACAGAGGCACCAGAGGTTTGTCTGGTCCTTCTCACCCTCCATGCCTCCAACAGGGCCTGTGGGTTTTCAGTAAGTGACTGTTGAATGAATGGATAAATGGATGGATGAATGACATGTTGGGCTCTGTGGCTCCCAGTCCAGCCCAGGGATGCAGCAGACCTCAGTCCACACCTGGAGTCAATCCTCCACAACCCAAGCCACCCCCCTCCCCTACAGGGCCCAGGTGGTCCTACTCTTCCGGTGCCCTGGCAGGAGGAGGCAGCAGCTGCCCAGCAGAACACCTTCTGCACATCCAAAGACAGCTCTGGGGGCATGTCTTGCTCACCCGGGGTTTAGTTCTGTGTGGGTGTGAACTCGCCCAAGATCCTGGAGGAAGGCGCTCACTCTCAAGTACTCCTACGTGTTTGTGGTCCCATGATCAGACGGAGAGTGATGGCTGCCCTGCCGTGGCCCAGACCTGCCTCCTGCTTAAACTTCCCTACACTCTCTTCTGCCCACCCTCCAGCTCAGCACAGGAAAATGTCCTTGGCTGCACTTTCCTTTCTGCCCTGAAAGGCACCCAGGGTCAGGCACGTGGGGCTCCTGCCACTGATGGGAACAATAACGGAGAAGGCATGGGGTCTGTCACTGGAAAGGCAAAAACTCGGTGCCAGGCTATGGTGTGGAGCCATCGCAGCAGAATGCAGAGTTCCCCGCAGCTCTGAGTTAGGACCCAAACACCCATCTAATCCTCCCTCCTTCCCTCCTTTACTTCTTTCCATCATCCATCTACCTACCCATCATCCATTCCTCCAGCATCCATCATTCATCCCTCCATCATCCATCCATCATTAATTATTCATTCCTCTGGCATCCATCTATTCACCTATCCGTCCACCCATCATCTATCTACCCACCCATCATCCATCATTATTTGTCCCCCTGGCATCCATCTATTCACCTACCCATGCACCCACCCATCATCCATCGTTCATCATTCCATCATCCACTATTCACCCATCATCCATCATTCATTCCTCCAGCACCTGTCCATCCATCTATCCATCCATCCATTCATCCATCCATCTATCCATCCTCCATCATTCATTCCTCCAGCACCCATCCATCCATCCATCCACCCACCCACCCATCAGCCATCATTTATTCCTCCAGCATCCATCATTCATCCTTCCATCAGCCACCCATCCAAAAATCATTAATTATTCATCCCTTGGGCATCCATCCATTCACCTACCTACCCACCAACCCATCATCTATCATTCATCCTTCCATCATCCACCCATCCACCCATCATACATCATTAATTCCTCCAGCACTCATCCATCCATTTATCCATCCATCCATCCATCCATCCATCCACCCACCCACCCATCCATCATCCATCATTCATTCCTCCAGCATCCATCATTCATCCTTCCAATGGCCATCCATCCATCCATCATTAATTATTCATTCCTCAGGCATCCATCCATTCACCTACCCACCCACCTATCATCCATCCACCCATCCATCCATCATTCATCCACCCACCCATCATCCATCCTTCATCCTTCTATCATCTATCCACCCACCCATCATCCATCATTCATTCCTCCAGCATCCATCCACCCACTCACCCACCCACCCATCATCCATCCACCATCCATCCATCATTGATTATTCATCCCTCCAGCATCCATCCATTCACCTACCCATCCACTCACCCATCATCCATCATTCATCTTTCCATCATCCACCCATCATCCGTCATTAATTCCTCCAGCACCTGTCCATCCATCCATCCATCCATCCATCCATCCATTCAGCATTCATCATTCATCCTTCCATCAAGCATCTATCCATCCATATTAATTATTCATCCCTCAGGCATCCATCCATTCACCTACCCACCCACCTATCATCCATCCAACCATCCATCCATCATTCATCCACCCACCCTTCATCCATCCTTCATCCTTCCATCATCCATCCACCCACCCATCATCCATCATTCATCCCTCCAGCATCCATCCATCCATCCACCCACACACCTACCCATCCATCAACCATCCATCTGTCCATCCACCCATTCACCCATCCACCCACCCACTCATCCATCAACCATCATTCATCTCTCCACCATCCATCCGTCCACCCACCCGCCCATCAATCGTCTATTCATCCATCCACCCATTCGCCCATCCGTAATTTATCCATCCATCCATCCATCCATCCATCCATCCATCCATCCATCCCTCCGTCCCTCCATCCATTCATCCATTATACAGTTATCCATCTCCATCTCTATCCATCCATCTATCATCCCTTAATCTATTCATCCACTGAACTGTCATTCATTACTACTCCCCAACTACCCCCATGGGCCAGGCATTGTATCCACTGCTAGGACCTAAAATTAAATGGGGAGTGGAAAGCATTCTAGGTAAACAGCTGGGCCTGGACAAACCCACATTGTGTTTGCTGGGCCTGGCACACAGTAGTGCACAGTAAGTATTTCTTGAGTGAATAAGTAACTGAATGAGCTAGTCCTGGCACTGATGTGACCATCAGCCAAGCAATCCTGAGATTAGAAAAGCAGCCAGTGTGGCTTGAGAATGGAGGAGAGGGAGGAGAGGGTAGAGTTCAGGGGCATGTGACCCAGAGAACTGAATTCAGCCAGAAAGGGACTGCTGGTGTCCATGGAAGAAGCATCTTTAGGGGGAGGATAGGCATCTGCTAAGCGCCAGAGGGGTGCGGAGGAATGAAGGGGGCTGGACTCTGAGGCTGGAATTGGTCAGGACAGGCCTGTGGAGGGGATGTTCCTTTTCCAACAGGATCGGGGTGGGGAGTTCTGCAAGTCATGAGGTCTCAGACGATGCCAGATGTTACACTAAAAATAACCAAATATGTAATTTTTGTGCTAAGTTAGATAGCATCTTCATCTGGACTCCCGGGCAGGCAAGCTGTATCAAGTACCAAAGATTTAAAAACATGTATGGGGGCCTGTGGGGGGAGGCTAAAAGGAGGAACATTCCATACACAGAGGTCCTGGCCCCTGGGAATTGGGACAAGGCCACTATTGTGAAGTTGTCAGGGAAGCATCTCTACCCACCACCTGCGGAAGGACCAGCAATTGAGGCAAGGTCTAGGAAGGACTGTTTCCCAGGAGTGAAGGCTGGGCACGTTTGGGGAACAGAGGCTGACGTGGAGACCTGGGCGGAAGGCTGGAATCGGGTGTGGGCCCAAGGGGAAGGGAAGAGCAAATGGCTGTGGTGGGGACATGTTCTTTTTGGGGGCATGGTAGAGGAGCAGAGCTTCCTGGGGAGCCTGGGTGGGAAGGGTGGAATTCCCATGCTCAGAGCGAGGGGCAGAGGGTGGGGACCGACGCTTTGGGGAGTGAGGGATTGGCAACAGCCACTAAAGAATAAAGGGGCTGGCTGGGTGCGATGACTCATGCTTGTAATTCTAGCACTTTGGGAGGCTGAGGCGGGTGGATCACTTGAGGCCAGGAGTTCAAGACCAGCCTGGCCAACATGGCGAAAGCCCGTCTCTACTAAAAATACAAAAATTAGCTGGGCGTGCTGGCAGGCACCTGTAATCCCAGCTACTCTGGAGGCTGAGTCAGGAGAATCACTTGAACCAGGAGGCAGAGGCTGCAGAGAGCCGAGATCGCGCCATTGTACTCCAGCCTGGGTGACAGAGTGAGATTCCATCCCAAAAAAAAAAAAAGAATAAAGGGGTCACCCAGTGTTTCCCGAAGTGTGTTCCCTGGGACACTAACTCAACAACTTATCCATTTAAAAGGGTTCCAGGTGAGGTAAATTTGAGAAATGCTTCATTGACCACCATCAAACAGGTTTCCCCAATGCGCTGCTGGGGGCCATTGTTCTCTGTGCACCTGGTCTCAGTGGTTCCCAAGTTTATTTGCCTGGGAGCCCTGTGGGATTAGGCCACATGCCAGCAAGGACAGCTGGAGGCCCAGGCACAGTTCAGATTGTCCTGAGAAGATAAGGGAAGGACAGCGTGCAAGGAGTGGGCTCTGGGAGCACAGCTTTCCCTTTCCCATGCTCACAGCCACCTGCCAAGGGCACTTTTGAGAATCAGAAAGAGGAGAACAAACCAGCCACACAAAGCTCAGGGACTTTTCTCCTGAAAAGGCGAGAGGGGACACCCACTGCTCGGCCCCCTGCAGCGAGTGCCCTGGGGAGGCCCTGGAGGCCAGCGAGTCCTCGGTCCAGCTGCAGACCCACCCCCGCCCCAGAATGCCTGCAGCCTCGACAGAGCCGCCTCCTGCTCCGCTCCATCAACTTACTTTTCTGTCGTTGAACTCCACGTTTTCACCCTCATAGTCTCCCTGTTAAAAAAGAGGAAAGGGACTTTCTTATCATCCAGTGGAGCTTTGGAGGCACTCACATCCATAATGTTTTAAAACATAAACCCCAGCAGCCCTCGTTGACACCGATTAGATCATCCTGGGACAACATTTCACAGAAAGCATGAGGGTTGCCTGGGTGCGCCCCCTGTTCCGATAGAAAGGCCGTGCCCATCCCTTTTGGCCTCCAGGACGGCCTGAGCGGCCTTTTCCCTCGACACAGAGGGAACTCTAGGAGAGGGTCCACGGTCAGGTCCTTGGAACCAGAAACACAAATGAAAGTGGGCTTTCGTGAGCCGAGATTGCACCACTGCACTCCAGCCTGGGCGACAGAGCGAGACTCAGTCTCAAAAAAAAAAAAAAGAAAGGGGTCTTTCGGAGGCAGGAAGAGTCCTATCAATAGGGTGCGCATACGTCCCACTCTGCTGGGACAGTCCGTGTCTTGCTCCCTTTCGCTGTGGAGCATCCCAAGAGGGACAGTAAATGACACGGTCACTGTCGTCTAGATCAGTGAGTCCAACACTCCCATTTTACAGATGGAAACACTGAGGCTCCCAGAAGCAAATTGACATTTCTGAGGACACATAGCTAAGATTGGTCAGACCCTGACTTGAATCCAGACCTTTGAACCTAAAGGAAGACAAAGGTGTAAGGGTTGAAAGCGCGTCTTGGGACATCATGGGTCTAGACTGCCTATGGCTGTGTGCACGTTACCCTCGCAAACACTCAAAATGATACTGAACTGTCATTCAGTGAGCCCCAAATAACCACAGTTGACATAAGTAACAGGGGAGGAGCAGCAAGGGAGCGGCTCTGCCGAGGTTCAGGGCATGGTTGGCCTGGCCTGGCTAATGGTTTTTTTTTTTTTCGAGATTATAGGCATGAGCCACCATGCCCAACCGACCAGATATTTTTGACGAATGAATGAATGAACGAATGGATGCAGTAAGCACAGGATTGGAATGGGGTAGGATGCAGGACAGCTTCACGGTGAGGAAGACGGAAGTAAAAATGTAAAGCAGAAACTATACAGCATGCAGTGAGAGCCTCACCATGGCCGCCGAGGCCAGCCTGAACTTCCCTTCAGTCTTATCGCTCAGGCTGGAGTACAGTGGCGTGATCTCGGCTCACTGCAACCTTCGCTTCTGGGTTCAAGTGATTCTCCTGCCTCAGTCTCCCAAGTAGCTGGGACTACCACCACACCCAGCTAATTTTTGTATGTTTAGTAGAGACGGGGTTTCACCATGTTGGCCAGGCTGGTCTCAAACTCCTGACCTCAAGTGATCCACCCGCCTCGGCCTCCCAAAGTGCTGGGATTACAGGCGTGAGCCACTGCACATGGCCTGGCCAATGAGTTTTAAGAATATCCAGGCAGACAAAGCTATGGGACTCTTGGGGGTCTGTCCAGTGCCCTCTGCACTCACCAGCAACTTCCACGACTCCTCTAACCCCTACCAGGTGGGGACAACTTGACCACACACTCAAGCAAGCGACCCAGTGCGGGTGGTCTTGGAACCAAGATGCTCTGAGAGCAGTTTAACCAATTTCCTCCTAAGTCTTCAGGGGGTCCTCACCCACCCAAGCCTGACCCCTTTTACTGGTTCCCAGTTTCTCTACATGGATGAGACAGCCACACGATCCCAGCAACGTCTCATTTATATGGAGGTCCCTACGCTGGTGACCTCAGGCAGGGAGATGTTAGTCAGGAAGAAAGCCAAAAAGTCACCAAGTAGCCGACATAAATATCAAAGTCCTTTCAGGGCAAGGTGATACACTGATTCCAGGAGAGTTCCTCAGGGTCTCGCCTGGAGCACGTGACTCTTACCCACATGCAGTTCTGCCAGGTTGTTATCTGGTTGGCAATGGCATTTACCAGACATTTTTTTTTCCTGAGATGGAGTTTTGCTCTGTCTCCCAGAGTGGAGTGCAGCGGCACAATCTTGGCTCACTGCAACCTCCGCCTCCCGGGTTCAAGCAATTCTCCTGCCTCAGCCTCCTAAGTAGCTGGGATTACAGGCATGTGCCACCATGCCCAGTTAATTTTTGCATTTTTAGTAGAGATGAGGTTTTGCTATGCTGGCCAGGCTGGTTTCGACCTCCTGACCTCAAGTGATCCACCTGTCTCAGCCTCCCGAAGTGCTGTGATTACAGGCGTGAGTCACTGTGCCCAACCGACCAGATATTTTTGACAAATGAATGAATGAATGAATGAATGAATGAATGAATGAATGGATGGATGGATGCAGTAAGCACAGGATTGGAATGGGGTAGGATGCAGGACAGCTTCATGGTGAGGGAGATGGAAGTAAAAATGTAAAGCAGAAACTATACAGCATGCAGTGAGAGCCTCACCATGGCCGCCGAGGCCAGCCTGAACTTCCCTTCCGTCAGTGCTCTGGGTAAGGACATGGGTGCACGCGGCTCAGGCCAGAACCAGTCACCTCCTCAAATGCTTAAACATCAGCTTTGGTACTTAGCAGCATGGGTGCCCTTCAGTTGTATGGAAAATCTGTGGCTGTGAAATTCTGTATTCCCTAAGGATACCTGACACCCACAGCCCAGGGCTTCTGGGTTCCACTCCTTCTGGACTGTGCACCCCTGGGCAAGTGGCCGGAGCCCCTCCAGCCTGTTTCTCCACCTTTAAAGTGGGAACAGACCCCACATGACTGCATAAGGCACGATGAAGATTTTGAAAGAGGAGATTCTCTGCAAGGATCTTGGAGATGATTCTTGTGAGGCTGGCTCTCTGACAAGAAATAGCTGATGAGGGAGTTTTGCGCGTCAGTTTAAACTGTTGACAGTCAATCCCTAAGACAAATGCAGGAGTGGCCGCCAAGAAGAGGGATGCATTTGGCCTCCGTGACGGGATGAGGTGGGGATGCAGTGAGGCGCTGGAGTTGCAGAGTGTCACTAGGGACGGCTTTTGGCCCCAGCTCCTCCACAGGGGCTGTTCGACCTCAGGTAAGTTACTAAACCTCTCAGTCTCTGTGTGTGCACAGGTTACATGAGGTACAGTTCCTTCTAAACAGAGGGCTCTGCACACAGTAGGAGATTAAATACGTTCATTTCTCCCCTTTCCCTTTTAAGACTTAAAGGGCTAACTCAAAACAGGCAGGGAGGGCCGGAAACATTTTGGCTTTGCTACCTCAACCTCTCAGCAGGGATTACCTGCTTAAAGGTCAATCAGGAGCATGGATGTAGTTCTAGGCTGCCTTCTTGGGATCATGGGCTGTGCCAGGCAGGGCTGTCTTCCTGGCACCCAGCCAGAGCCTGCACAGGGTAGAGCAGAACAGCCAGACCGGCTGGGTCCTCTGGACGAAAGCCTGACAGAGGGGACGAGTGGGCTCCTGCAGACTCAGGGCTTCAGGGCAGGAACCCGGAGCCACTGCCACCATCTAGGGGCTTGAGCCCTGCTCTTGGCACCTCCCCAGAGAGCAGGTCACTGGCCGAGGCAAACTGACTCAGTCCAATCCGAATCAACACCATGTTTACTGAGCACCTACTAAGTGCTGAGTGCTGGGGCTTCCTTGAGATGACCAAAGGTGGTCAGACGGTGGTGTCTTTGCAGGTCAGGGACCATCCAAGGCCCAGAGAAGGGAGGAAGAAGCCACTAGTGCTGGGGAGGAAGGCAACAGGAAGGCTTGGTGTGGGTGCTTCTGTCCGCCTGGGGTGGGGTGGGGCAGGGAAGAGGACTGTAGAAGGAACAGCATGTGTGAACACACGAAGGGAGGAAACGGGGCTGCCCAAACACCCCAATCTCTGGACCTACAGGGAGGAGGAGGCCCTGACAGGGAGGCCACGAGGTGACGGGCGGCAGATCTGCCCAGACTCCTTCCCTTGGGGTCAACCCTCTGGAGAAGACACCTCTGAAATGCCCTGCGGGATCCCTGCACCTTACATTTGTCTAATCCAGTGTTTCTTCCTCAAGAAGACAGGAATTAGGCCGGGTGTGGTGGCTCACGCCTGTAATCCCAGCACTTCGGGAGCCTGAGGTAGGCGGATCGCTTGAGGTCAGGAGTTCAAGACCAGCCTGGCCAACATGGTGAAACCCTGTCTCTACTAACAATACAAAATATTAGCTGGGTGTAGTGGTGCGCGCCTGTAGTACCAGCTAGTTGGGAGGCTGAGGCTGGAGAATTGCTTGAACCCAGGAGGTGGAGGTTGCAGTGAGTTGAGGTCATGCCATTGAACTCTAGCCTGGGTGACAGAGCAAGACTCCGTCTCAAAATAAATAAATAAATAAAAATAAATAAATAAAAGAGGAGTTAGGACAAGTTATGATTCCTGACCCACAGATGGGGACACTGAGGCTCAGTGAGACAAGGGCTGACTCCACCACTCAAGGCAGAGGAGCGGGTAAGTGGCTGGGACTGGAATCTGGGTCTCCTTAGTCCCAGGCCTGTCCCTTCTCTCCTGCTTCTTGGCTCCTGGCCTTTGCACATTTGCAAAGTTTCAGAGCTCCTCTGTCCGGGATTCCCACACTGCTCAGGCCCCGAGGCCCATTCCCAGTGCCCTTGTGAACTGAAGTCCCTGTTTCCATAGAGACAACAAGAAGACAACCTTCTCTCTCTCTCCACCCCGAGTCAGCTATATTTGTCAAAGGGATACTAGTGGGATCTGGAGATTCAGCTCAGGAAGTTGGCCACTTGCTCTGCAGAAATAGACACATACAGAGCCCTGGTCATTCTGCCATAGCCCCGGGCCAGCCGGGGGTAGGCGAGCCCGGACCAGGAAAGACATTCTGTGGACCCGCTGGCTGTGAGGTTCAGAGGACGTCAAGGCAGAGCACCTGTCACCCGTGCCCCCGTTTTGGTGGGATTGTTCTGCAAGAAAAGATGGCCCTGTGTGTAAATTCTTGGTCCCCACCCGGGGAACAGGGAAGGCCTGTGTACAGTTGACATTTACAGCGAGAGCCAAGCAGGAAGCTGTGACCGCAGGATAATTACAGCTCCCTGGGAGGTGTGGCCCGGAGGGATTTGGGGAGTCAAATGACGCAGAGATAAATCGTGTGTTCAGGTTACTTACATCGTGCAGTGGGTATGCAGCCGCGTACACGCCATTGGCCAGCAGGCTTGTGATGCCTTAAAAACAGAGGCAGAGAGAGGGTTACGGGACAGGCGGGTCTCCCGCTTCACATTGTAAAGTCACAGCGGTCACAGGGCCGTCTCAGCCACCAAGAGCTTCTCAAAATGAAACGAACCTGACTACACAGAGCCCGCCACCTCTGGGATTTCTTCCCCAGGAATGACAGGGCACAGCCAGGTTATTGATCTATCAACTAGGAGATGACGGAACACATGCTCGATTGGCAGAATTAGAAAGACATAGAGAAAACCCCAAGAGGCGACTCCGTCTCAGAGGCAGGCGGTGTGAGCAGACCGTGGCTTCACTGTCACCCCAAGCCTCCGATTCACCAGCACCCCCCACCTGTCCGAGGCAAGCCTGCAGATGGGGAAGGTGGGATGTAAGCGGTTAGAGAAGCTGAATCATAAGGAAATATATGGATGGAAAAATTGATGGTGTCAGAAAACACACATACAATTCGGAATTAGATTTTAGATTGATTGGGAAAACCGGAGGAGGCCCGCACTTACCATACTTCCCACATTTCCGCCTTTTACTTAGAAGGGCGGAGTCCTTCTTTCTTCCCTCGCCTTGCCCTGTTTATACATTGGCTATTAGTGATGTGGAAAGGCCTGACAGGACCAAAGCTACATTTGGGGCAGCAAGCGCCAGTGGCCAGCAATTCTGGCAGACTCACGGCCGGCCAGTGCTCCTGGAGGCAGTGGAATGCTGGCAGGGCCCCTTTTCATGTGGCCCCCAGGGCCACATAAAAAAACACCATGGGCACATTATAAAAACACCACGCCTGTGTGTCCTAACCCGTGTGCATGCAGGCGCCCAGCCCCAGGAGACTGCGAGAGAGGACGGGAGAGCCAGGGTCATGCGTGGGGAAGGGTTTCCTGGAAATCTGATCTTGCTCCAAACACATCGTGGGGGTCCAGCCGGGCAGGGGCGTTTCCATGGGACCCTTTGCTGCTCATGGAACCCCCTGCTTGGCTGAAGAGGCTTCCTAGGCAGCAAGAGCGTTTTTCACAGCAGCCTGGGCAGCCCACCCTCTGAGATTCCACCTGATAGTGGTGGGAAAATGATTTCCTGAAGTCCCGTTGAAAATGGGCCATCTCTGTGGTCAGTGACCTGGAATGATCAGGGGACCTGAGGGATGCTTAGAAATCAAAACCAGAGGAAGGGGCTTAAGTCACATGTGTGAGTGAAATGTTTGTCTGCAATAGAAAGTGGACATGGGACCTGATCCAGGCTCGCTGGCCTCCTTCCTGTTGCTGGAATGCTGCTAGCCTGGTGCTGCCTGCTGCAGGGCCTTTGCACATGCCACTCCCTCTATCTGGAAGGCCTTCTCTCATCACAGTTCCTAAATCTCCCAGCTAGCCCCACCCTGCTCATCTTGCAAGACTGTGGTACATAGCTTGGTGGGTGACGTACTTGAGGATGATGAACTCAGAGGTGGGTCAACTCTCAGACAAGGCGCCACGGTGAAGCAGGGCTGAAGAGGAGGACCAGCGTCTATCTGCCCTGTCACCAGGTTCAGGGAACCAGCCCTGCCACAAAACCGGTGGGAGCACAGAGATCCTATGTCCCCAGGGACCAACCCGGGCAGAGGGTCAGCCCGGGCCATGCAGCCTGAAGCGCTGGACTTCTACTGCAACCATACACGTTTCTACTGGAAGGAGCGCTGCAGAGACCCGGGGGGAAACTGAGGTCCAAGACCTAGCCCTGGGACCAGAATCACACCTCCTCCTAGCCTCTAGTGACCTTTCCAAGGCTGTGCCCTGGCAGCGGCGACCTAGAGGAGCCATTTCAAAAACCCAAACTCCCGACGTCACCTTCTTTTCCGCCTGACCTCACTGCAGTCGTGTGGACTAGGGCTTGGTCATTCTAGAGGATCTCAGTCCTTCTGACCCTGGATGGGACTCCTCCACACTCCCCTTGACTTAGGACATGGACTTAGAGACTTTGGGCCTGCAAGGGTATCCCTGTGAGTGACCATAGACCATACGGTCAGGGGTCAAGCAGCCACCAGAGCTGTCAAGGGTTCGTCTTCTTTCTGTCTCCCGGGCCTGACCCCAGGAATTCAAGTTCAGAGCCATCGACTCCCACTGCTCTCCATTTTACTTCCCACGGCATTCCTGCCACCACTGGAAGCCAAGGCAGCAAGATGGTCCCTCCCGTATGCACAGACTCCAGCTCTCACCAGACCTGCTGTGTCCCCGGGGAGCCATGGCCTCGTCATGTCAGAGGCTTCTACAGAGTGATGGATGCTACCCTACGGCAGGGCTCTCAGCAGGGCAAAAGACAGCTCAAGAAGGAGGGGAGGAAAGGCCGGAAAAGGCATTCCTTTGCTCTGCAATGTTTTGGCTTTCACAAACTGCCTGCAGCTGTGGGCAAGAGACCTACTGACGGGGGAGGATCCCAGCTACACAATTTAATCAGGAAGATTTTGTATTTATGGCTTAAGGGGTTCTGGAAACTGGTGCCCAGGGAACCTGGTCAGGATGGTTTTGTGGCAGCTTCTGGAATTAGGCTGTCTGTACTTGGTGGTGCCTTGTCAGGGAGACCTGCTTTCAGCAAGCCCTGGTGAGCTTTTAAGGGTCTGGAACACCGCACGGAGATGTCCCCTGGCTGGAACCCCGATTACTTCCCACGGGACCGTGAGGGTTAAGAGAGGGCCAGGAACCCCAGTCACCCCTAACGCTGGTCTATTTCCAGCCTGGATTTACCGCCCTGCAGGGAGAGTCTGTCCACACGGCTCACAAACCGCTCAGGCCAAAGTGAAGGATGCGTTTGTGTTTAAAATTGCTGGGCCATAAAACCGCCCTGCACACTCCCAACCCAGCCCTCCTGTCTGAAACTGTTACACAGGCTTAAATCAAAACCCTCTTAAACACCCCAAGCCGGCTGCCCACCTCCCACAGAGATGACTCGGAGGCGAGATTCCCACTTGGAGACCAACGCTGATCTCAAGCCCCAAAAACGTGCTTACCCATGCTGTACTTGGCCTTGGTACACGTCGTCCTCTTCAGGATCTCATAGACCTATTGCAGAGACAAGAAGGAGGGGTGAGCAGTTACTTAAGGCACCTCCCACCAGCAGAAACAGTCTGCTGTGGCTGGAGAGGACCTGGTCACACATTACCCATGAAGACCTCTTTGGTGCTATTTTCCAAGGAAAGAGAATGGCCTTTATTCAGGGAGGGTTGACCCAGCTGAGGGCTCTCAACGCTGTCAAAGGCTTGCGATTCTCAGGGAGAAACAGGTACCACCTGCAGTTCCCATCTTTCACTTCCCACTTTCATTTGGGAGTGATGGCAGCTGGCCCCAGCAAAGCACTGCTGGGCTCTCCTGGGCCTAAGGCTGGTGTCCTGTGTCACAGCTGTGCCACATACCCTGCCTGGTGGGTTTACAGCACCCTCGTGCTGAGAGCTGAGTTGGAACAGCACCACCCCGGGACACAACCCTGAATGTTCTAGGACTCTGGGGGACCGGGAGTGGTGGCAGTGAGGCGGGCCTTGGGATCCGTTCCCCATGGCGGCAGGAGGTGGCCACCATTGGGCTCTGGGTTCCTGGTGCCTGGGCAGAGCCCTGCTGAAGGGATCCCACCCCAGCCGCCTGCCCTTGACTAGTGAAATATTTTGTTTGGTGGCCTTGGCAGCTCCGGCTCGGGAGTCTGTCTGCCTGGACCCTGGTGCCAGCTCTGCCATTTGCAGCTGTGTGATTTTGGACCAATGACATCATCACCCCGGCCTCAGTTTTTCTATCTGTAAACTGGGGTGAGAAGAACTGGTCCTGCTATGCAGACATGCATTTCAGAGCACACCAATTCTGCCTCTACTCTCTCAGGCAAGGCTAGCGTCCTTCCAGTGTCCCCAGGCCCAGACCATCTGACCTCTTCCCCTCTGCCTCCACCAGACCCACCTGTCCCAACAATCCCGCCCCCTGGCTGCCTCTCTCACTTTCCAAAATCACCCCTGCAGCCACAGGGCCTCCGCCCTGGCTGTTCCTTCTCCTAGAAGCACTTGTCCCCTTCAGATCGGAATAGGTCCAGGGTCTCGTTAACAACCAGGCCCTAAAGCCACCACCTTCCCGGTGGCTCTGTCTTCCAGCTCGGCTTGCCTCTCCCCACCTGCTGGATTATAAATGTCCTCAGTGCCTCTTTTCTCCCACCAGGTTCGGGCACACAGCAGGTACCCAATACATCCCTGCTGAATGAAGGAAGGAATCACCTACTCATCTGTTCTCCATGGCTCCCTCCCCATCATCCCTCAGATCTAATCGGTCCTGACCTTGCTGATTCTCTTATAACCACCTCCTGCCTTCCACACGTAGTTGTGGCCCCCATTGATGACCACTGCCATAAGCCCTCATCTACCAGTCACCTGCCCTCCCACAGCTGGTCACTGGCAGTGATCCTTCTGGAACAGATCTCACCACATCCTCAACCTTGCTCCACAACCTTCTATGGCTCCTCAGTACCTACAGGCCAAAGGTCTAAAACCCAAGACCAGCACAGTGGGCCTCTCCCTATCGAGCACTGCTGTTCTCTGACTCCTATCCACTTGCACACTGGGCCCCAATGCCAGGAGAGAGTGAATGGTGTGGAGGAGAGGAGTGGGGAAGGGCTGTTATTCCTTCACGCCTTTGCCTAGAACCTCAGCCAACCCTGTGTGCTGTTGGATTTTGATGACTATTAGGCCCGACTAACCAAGGCCAAAGTCATGAATTATCAGTTTCTTTGGAGCATGTTGGCCATGTAGAAACTGGCCTCCAGGGTCTCTGGGAGAGAGATCCCCTCCCCCCAACCCCAGATCTACCTGTCCCAGCAGTGGCTCAGAACCCCCCGTGTTGGTGCGACCTGCACCACCCTCCTGCTGGCTGCCTGCCAGTCTCAGGTGGTGGTCATGAGGAGCAGTCGTCTGGACAAGGTCACCCTGGCTGCCTCCTCCCAGCTCTCTGTCTCTGCCCAACCAGGCTGGGCTTTCTGGGCGGGGAAGAGAGAACAACAGCAACAGTCTGGCTGCCAGGTTAATTTCTTGTTTAGATTGAAGTTGGGTCCTGAGCCATGCACAGCCCTAGCTTGGCTGGTGGACAGGTTGGATAAACACGAAGCCAGTGCCTTGAGTAGGGCAGGGTGGCCTGTTCAGATTTCAAACCTCAGTTGGCTCCTCTGTCAAAGGCCTGGAAAGAGATCTCAACCCACGTGCCTTCGCCTCCATCACCCCCTCCCTCCTGCCCACACCTGCCTGCCCCGAAAGCCCCGAATCGTGGATTGATGGTCAGGCACGCACAACCCCACCAAGAAGAGGCTTTGAGAGATGTGCTGGGAGCTGCACAGATCCAGAAACACTGACCTCTGAAATCATTCCAGGGGTCTGGCTTCCCTCCTGCTTTCCCGAGCTCTGTGCTTATTCCCTTCCTCTGAGCTGCCCCAGCCTGGGGCACGACCATCCCCGGGGCCCCTCGCTGCCCTCTCCCTTTCATTATTCTAATTATTTCTGTCACAGACAATTAGAGCTGGCTTCCACCGGGAGGAGTTTCACCAAAATGAAATTATCATCTGGGTCCCCAGGGCCACCTTGCCGGGGAGCCGTTTCCAGGCGCGTGAGATACTTACAATCGTGCTCCGGGTTTTGCTGTCAAAAAACGAATCCTTATCAGACAGGTCAAATCTGTGGAAATATCAGGAAGGAAACAAGACACAGTTCACCACAGCCGGTGGTTCTCTGGGTTTCAAGGCCCTGGGAAACCACATTGTCCCCATTAGCGGCGACGGTGAAATGGACGGAACTCGTCCGCCCCTGGGCATTTGGAACAGTCTGTTTCACCGCCCCCCCACCTGGGCGAGGTCAGAGACCCACACAGGTGGGAAGTGACCTAAGAGGCAAGTATGGTCAGACCACCCCCAGCCCCCCACCCC
>NW_016803499.1:3617918-3644685 GCF_001698545.2 Rhinopithecus bieti | reverse complement strand
CCACCCCCCACCGCCCCACCCGGAAGATCCATCTCTTCTTCCTTCTGGTGACATCCTCAGCGGGCAGTTTTGAAAGCCTCTGCTTCAGCAAGGCGGGGCACAGGGGCAGTATCACCGCCACGGGCAGACAGTTCCAACCCTGGAAACAATCTCCCTTCCAGTGGTTTGGGTCCTGATGGGCTGCATGGGGATGGCCCGAGGCTTCCTGAGGGTGGAGGGGCATCTTGGGAACACACTCCCTGCGCTCCAAGGCACTTGGGGGAGAGCTGGGGAGGGTGCCTGGGGCAGTTTCCACCTCCACGGAGCCTGGAGGTGAGCCCAGCCCTGGCCAGGCAGTAGGGCTGACAGCGTCAACCCAGGGCAGAGACGAGGGAGGTTGGCGGGGGTCCTGGAAGAAGGGCGGTTTCCTCTAATGTCCCAAGCCCCTGTTCTGGAGCTGGAGGAGAGGGCTGGGCTTGGGGGTCGCTTCTTTCTCTCTGGTGGCATGTCCTGTCCCCTCTAGGAATTAGGACCTGGTAAAAGCATCCCGTGGTGCTCATGGCTCCACCCCTACTACATTTATAAGCAAGGGCCCCTGTGAGCTGAGGCACCTGTTCATCCTCCCTGTCTGCTCTTCCATGCCCCCCAACCCTGTGAGGCCGGCACTGTCCAGGAGCCCTCCTGCCCCCTAGAGCTTCCATCCAAAGTCCCTCTGGGTTCCCATGGCTCAAGCTTTCTATTCCCACCTCTGCCCACGCTCCAGCTCTGCCCAGTGAGGCCCGCAGAGGCCTTGCAGTCACTGCTGACCCAGGTGGCTACGCCCCACTGCCCTTCGGGAGCAGAGGAGGAGGGAAGGTTCCAGAATAGGCATGGCCCTGCCAGGCAAGCCAGCTGGCAGTGAGTCCCTGGGGCCTCAGGCCTCCTGCCTGGGGATGCTTTTCAATTTCTGCCACAAGGAGTGAGACTCACTTGGGCTCAAGGCTACTTGGACTGCAGGAGGCCTTGTTAGCCAGACCCTGGAGGGGGGTGGGGTGGTGGCGCAAGGGAGCGGGTGGGAAGGCATGTCCAGACCACTGCTTTGGGGTCCTCACACAGGCCAAAGAAGTTTTTCCTGTGTCGCCAACCAGAACAAGATTCTATGTCCTCCTAGCTCCTCAGTTAACAGTGATCTTAGAAATCATTTCCGCTACATCTTGTGGGCTCAGCAACCACAAAGCTCTTACAAGAACAAGCTCTTCTTTAGGGGGCAGATAATCAATCTGCATTTCTCATGCTAGAAGGTTAAATTCCCACACACAGGACCCTTTGGGGAGCAGGTTGGGGGTCCTCACTTACAGATGCTGCTTCTCCCGGGAGAAGGGATAGGAGAGTCTCTTCATGGTCTGGGGCCTGTGCTCAGCCACTTTGGGCTGGATGGGGTCTGTGATTTTCTGGAGCACAGAGTTGATTTTTTTCAGGAGGCCACGGGTCTCATTAATGTGGTACATCTGCAAATAAGACAAGGGACCGGGGAGCCGCGTCACCCTGCTGGACCACGATCCATGGAATCTGTTCTCAGATGGTCAGAGAACCATCCCACCGCATGCAATGGCACGTCCTGAGAGCAGAGCGCCTGGGTGGGCCGGAATGCACCGCCCCTCCCTGCCCACGCCGTGAAAGCCCAGAGATTCAGGAGCGCCCAGCCAAAAGCACAATTATAATGCATTCCAGAGAATTTCCCCGCTAAACTTTACTTTTGCTTCAAAAGAGGTAATCCAAGTGGTCTCTGAGGACGCGAGAAGCAGGAGGCTGATTTGCTAGCTAGCCCAGCTTCACCCTTCTGCCTGCCAGAGTAAATACCGACTCCAAGCTAAGCTTCTGGGAACACACTGTCAAACTGCTTTTTAGATATAAGGTTTTCACAGATTAAAAAGAAAACCCCCAGTAAGCCAGAAAATGTAATTAAAATGAATCTGATAAATTAGCTGAGATGCCACAGACACGAAAGCACCAGGGCCCGAACTGTAACTGCGTCTGCATGTACGGTAAATTCCTCGGGGGCTGACAGGTGGGCTCTTCTGCCTGAACCATCTCTTGGTGGGGTTTGGTCTGGGGTCTGTAAAGACCACCCAGGGCTGGGTCATCAGGACTCCGGAGCCTGGGGGCCTTGTCACGTCGAGCCACATGGTCCTCCCAGGGGTAGCCGTGAAGCCCACTACGCTTTTTATAAAACTCAGCGCCTCGGGACATGCATGTTTCACCGCCAGGTGTCCAAGTGACCTCTAGACTTGGCAATTCATTTCGGAGCAGAACCATCAACACCAACCTTCTTTGTCGGCATCTTCAGTTTCAGAAACTCGGCCTCTCTGCACAGCACATTCCAGGGGGCGTGGATTTTCACAAACCCAACTCCGTGGAGTTTAGTCTGGAGAGAGAAGGAAGGTTCTGGGTCAGGGTGGGTGGATCTGTGTGGACAACCACCTTGATCTTCAGATACCACCACTATTTATTGAGCAGCTACCATGCATGGCTGCTTTTACCGCGACCTCATTCCACGTTGACAACACTTTGAGGCGCATCTAGAATCCCCTTTTAGCAGAAGGTGGGAGGAAGTGTAGGGGGCTATGGGAGCACCCCCAGGTCACATGGGAACCTTTAAGAGTCAGGAGGGTTTAGAGGAGGATCCCCGGGGGGTACAGACTCCAAAACACGGGGGAAGTTTTCAGGAGGGTTTAGCCGAGGGCCCCCAGAGTGGCCCAGGCCACAAAAGAGGACCTTTCAGGATGCAGAGCCCAGGCCCCTCAGCCTCCACCTGGGATCACTCAGGGACCTGTGAGTGCCTGAGCAGTGCCGAGGGGGGGATGGCTGAAGATGGTCCCTACTCTGGGCATGCATCTTCCCCCTGTGGGTCGGGGCCACACCTCTGCCTGCCCCGGGTCCACTTCCCGGGTTCCCTTGTATCTGCACTGACTTTATCCTAAAGAGAATGGGCAGCCTGGCGCACGGGCTCGAAGGCGGGCCTGAGTTCAAGTCCAGTGCCCTCCCTAAATAGCTGCAAGCTTGGCCAAGTCACTTCTCTTTGGTCCTCAATGACAACAGTGAACAGCAGAGGGTCACTGAGCACTAGCTGGCGAGGATGTGGCACGAGCTAGGGGCTTCATGAGAAATGACTCCATCAACCTCCATGGCCAGCTTGATGAGAAAGGCCCCCTTTACAGATGGGAACACTGAGGCTGGGGGAGATGAAGTCACCACAGCCTACAGTCTTGCTGCCAGCAGGGTGGAGCTGCGCTCAAATACAGGCAGCCCTGCCCGGACTCCCCACTCTTAATCAGGGATCAGGTGTGAAGATGCCCCCAACGTCTCCAGCTTTCCCTCTCCCCTCTGGATTTCGCGTTTAAGAGAGTCCCTTTACCAAATGAGCAGCGTTTATGCAGCCGCAACGTATTTCCCCATCAAAGACACATGTCACATCCATCGGCCTTCCTGTCACCCTGAGACCACCCAGCTGCCCGGGGTGCTGACGCAACAAGAGGCAAACGGCGCTGAGTCCTCCTGAGCCAGAGCTGCCTAAGGGCAGTGGGGGACTTGGTCCCTCGGGGCTTGGGGGTCAGACAGGGGCTTCCAGACTGAGGTCCCATCCACCTCTCCTTTCCACAATTCTGAGACTTAAAGGAAGGGATGGGAAGTCTTGGCAAAAAGGCAGACGGAAGGAAGAGCAAGTGCTGGCTGGGACCTCATCCATCCCCTCCGGGTGCAGAGCGACCAGGTGCGGGCTCAGGGCCTGACCTGGGTTCTGGAGCCCTTGAGTGTTTGACACAAGTACATAGGTTCGTTGTAGCTTGTTGACAAAAAGCAATGAAGCCAGAGTCACTTGGGGATGAGTTTTTGTTTGTTTGTTTTGTTTTTAATCATTTTTTGTTTTTTTGAGATGGAGTCTCATTCTTGTTGCCCAGGCTGGAGTGCAGTGGCGCGATCTCGGCTCACTGCAACCTCCGCCTCTTGGGTTCAAGCGATTCTCCTACCTCAGTCTCCCGAGTAGCTGGGATTACAGGTGTGCACCACCATGCCTGGCTAATTTCTATGTTTTTAGTAGAGACGGGATTTCATCATGCTGGCCAGGCTGGTCTGGAACTCCTGACCTCAGGCGATCTGCCTGCCCTGGCCTCCCAAAGTGTACTTGGGGATGAGTTTTAAGAAAACAAAATCTGAAGTGGGTCAAGTCAATGTACTCAGTGAGAGCCTTGGTGGAAGCCTGTGAATGCGACGGTCCCGGGGACCTGGGCGAAGCTTCCACGTCCAGCAGAGAGAGTTAAGGGCGGGGCCCTGGCACCTCAGGTGACCCACCGAGGAAGGGAGACCCTCCTTGATGCCTCAGCTTCATCCCATGCTTCTTCCTGATCCAACAGAAAAGCAAATGGCCATGGGGTGAATCCTGTCTTGTCGCTCCTGCTGAAGCCCACCCACGGTCGCTTACGCTGATGGTGAGGCCTCTGGCTGCATCCATGAGGCCTGCCCTACACCATCCTCTCCCCAGCACCGCCACTCAGGTCTCTTCTGTGCTGCTCTGCTGCCCACGGCAGGCTCAGAGCAGCTGTTTTGCACAGATTTATGGAATGAATGAACGAAGGGCAATAATACAGTGACAGTAATAGTAATGTTGACAGAGGCTGACATCCACTCAATGTCAGTTATGTGCCAGTCCCCGCTGCATGCATTCCATGCATATTAACTCATTTCGTCCTCACCGCAAGCCTGTGAGGCAGGTCCCATCATCATCCTCATTTCACAGCTGGGAAAACTGAGGCCCTGAGGTGTGTGCCATGCTGGCCATTGTGGGATCCTCCTGCAGCTGCTGTAACACGTGACCCCAAAGTGGGCAGCTTAAAACTGTAGAGGTTCATTCTCCTTCAGCTCTGGAGGCCTGAAGTCCACAGTCAAAGTGTCTTCAGGGCCGCGCTCCCTCCGAAGGCCCTAGGAGAGGATCCTTCCTGCCTCTCCCAGCTTCCGGGGGCTCCAGGTGTTCCCTGGCTGTGGCCACATCGCTCCAGCTGCTGGCTCCTTGGTGGCATGGTCTCCTCTCCTCACTAGGTCTCGAATCTCCCTCTGCCATTCTCTGCTATTGGATTTATGGCCCACCTTAAATCCAGGATGATCTCATCCAGAAATGTTTAACTTAATTCCCTCTGCGAAGACCCTTCTTCCAAACAAGGCCACGTTCACATGCTCCAGGAGCATGTGGCCAGGGGGCCACCGCTCAGCCCCTGCTCCCATCCTGAAGCTACAGGTTGGGGTCCTGCAGGGCTTTGTGCAGGGGCCTGTCCCAGTGGTTAGGGGAGCTGTGCAGAAGCGTGGACCCAGGAGTGGGGGCCTGAGGATGCTTCAGGGAGACAGCAGGACTCGACCACCCCAGGCACGGTGCGGCCTGGGGACTCCTGTGGGGAGCCCAGGGCTGAAGGACATAAGGTGTGGGTTGAGAACTGATGATCTCAGCGTGAACTGGAGGAGGCAGCACCAGGGGCTCTGGCAAGATGAGCCCAGATCCTTCTGTGGCCCTCGAGGGGCAGATTGAGTGGGTACCGTGCTTAGAGGCCTGGGACGGCGTGGCCTGGGCTGGAATCCTGCCCTGCCCCCGTGTGGTTTCCACAAAGTGACTTAACCTCTCTGAGCCTACATTTCCTCATCGAAAACTGGGTATTACAAGACCTGTTTCCCAGCAGGGGAGCCCCTGGTGCTCTCAGCAGCCCTGGTCCAGCTGAGCCCCTGCCTGCGTAAGCACGGACTCCTTCGGCCAAGAAGCTCAAAGCCACCTCCTCGGTGCTGGAGAGCCACGGAGGTCACTGAGGCTGGAGAGGTGGTGGTCTTCCATCCTGGTGACCCACAGGAACAGCACTGACTCCATGGGGCACTTCTGAGTCAGGAGAAAAGACAGCCCACGTGCGAGAGAGCCTGTCTTTTCCTGTTGCAGACACAGATTTATTTCTGGGCTCTGCTCACTCACACGCAAAGACCCAAAATATACTCCTCTGAGTCCATGAAGATTTCTGCATGGTGGTCAAGGAGCCGGTGCCTGCTGCTGGCCTCCCTGGGAAATCATGCACCCCTGTTTACGTGAGCAACGGGGTCTCTCCCAGGGAAACATCTGGTGAGATTCGAGAAAGGGCTCATGGGACCAGTTCGGCAAAAACACATGTGGAATGTTTTAAAGCCTGGTGCCCAGGCTGACCACAGCCTGTCCCCAGCAGGAAGACACTGGGAGTGACAGCCGTGTCCCCTTCGCCCCCAGCCAGCGCCCTGAGGAGTGCATTCTGCCCCGACTCTGGGCCCCCTAGCTGGGGTCTTTCAGGTTCATGAACCTACTTGGCCAAGAGCCACAGCTGTGGGGGTGGTGAGGCCCCATCTGGCCAGACCATGGGGCTCTGCAAGGGGACAGAGTCAGCCACCCAGATAGCCCCCCACCAGAGGGGACAGAAGATGCTGACCTTAGCTCAGAGACTAACTATGCAGGCGGAAACCTCCCTCTGAACCCAGCCCAAAAGAACTCTGACCTTCCTGGAATTGCGTCTGACATTTTCGTTTCAGAAGGAAGAACATCACAAACAGAAAGGACAAGTGAGTCCCCGTGGTGGATACACAGTGGGCAGGGATGCCCAGGGTTCCCTGCTATAGTCCCGGTGGCCTGAGGGCCTAGACCCTCAGTCCACGCGGTGGCCCTGCGTGCTTCTATCATCCGATCATGGCCACGGACGGGACTCCCTGCAGGGGGAGCGTGGACTCGAAATTGCTAGAAGATTTGAAGGTTTGCACCCCTAAAGATCAGACCTGGGTGGTTTTCGGGTTACCCTTGGCTTCCTAGGGGTTAAGCTTCCTTCCTCACCTACCATGGTCCTCACAGGCTGCTCCACACCCTGGAGGGCACCATTCACTATGGACGTCCAGCCTTCAGTCATGGGGTCGGGGTGCTGGAGGGCTGAAGCCTGAAGGTCAGAGGGCTACTGAGAGGGGCCTCCCCAGACAGCACCTCCCATGTTAGGCAGGAACCGTGGGGTGTGTGTGCCGTGCACAGCGGTCCAGGCACCTCCTGTATCGGGCAGGAACCACGGGTGTGTGCTGTGCATAGCGGTCCAGGCCGCTGGGTGCAGAGGAAAGCCCAGGAGCCTCATCATCATTGGGGGTTGGGCTCCGAGGCCCTTGAGCACCCACAGAACACCTGGGCAAATCCCCATTTCCCCGTTTGCAGCTTCCTCAACTCCCAAAGAGGAGAACACCCACCCCTTCGGGGAGCCGTGCGGCCCCATCAGGAAGGCACAGGCCTCTTCTGACCCTGTCTGTCCACGAGGACACGGGGCTGCTGTGGTCTAATCCTTCTGCTGTCAGACTCGGGGGCAGACACCAGGAGGCTTGGTGGCTGCCCCAGGGGGTTCACATTCTGTGCCATAAATAGGCTTTTGGGGCATGTGGTGCCCAGCGCCATATCCCTGGTCAGCCCTTCATGACCAGGCGAGTTTTCAACAGCCCTGGCATCTGCCTGCCTCTCCCCATTGGCACCAGCTTCCAGCACGGATAGGAGCTGGAACACTGGGTCTGAAGCCAGTCTTATCTGTTTAGCTGATGAATGTGTCCCTAGGATGGGGAACAGCAGTGGCCACAGAGCAGGGGCTCAACGACATCCACCGAGTGAGGGAGAAGGCAGAGGGAAGGCGCCCGTCTTTATAAAGTGCCTACTCTGTGCCAGCTGAGGACAGCCCCGGCTTTCAGACTCCCACCCACCTCCTCTCCGACCTTTCAGTAGCTATCGGTTTGTCCACTTCAGTAAATATGGACGAGGGGGCGGGGAAGGCCCAGAGCCCCTCATCCCAGGCCCACGAACAGTAGACATAGAGGGATCTCAACCCGACCTTGACCCTGCAATGCTCACTCCTACCCTCCACCCACATGGCTCCAGAGGGCACGTGGGCAGGACGGGAGATGCTCTCAGTCCCTGGGCAGGGGTCTGCCTGGAGCAGTCATTGTCCGTGCCTGGCATTTCCCACCCCACAGTTACTGCTGAGCATGTCCACGCTGCATAGGAAGACCTGGCTCCTCATGGCAGGGACTAGGAAGCACAGTTGAGGGATTGTCTCTGGAGCAAGCACACATCCTCCATTATCCTGACATGGTCTCCAGACTTGAAGTGAGCTGAGGACCCAAGGAACACAGCTCCGTGGATGGATCAGGCGCCCTTTCTCCCGAGCATGGGGCAGGGACTGGGCTGTGGACATCTTTAACCCCAGTCCTCGCCACGGGGTCTGGTCCTAGGCCTGCTCAGTGATGTCTTGGTCAAGAAATAAATGATAGCTAAGTCAGCAGAAATAGCATTTCACATTCCCGCTTCTGTTGAAGGTGGTAGGTTACCCAGATCAACCCTTTACATAGTAAAGAATATGCCACAAGAAAAGAAACAAGAAATTCAATGACCTAAAACAGCAGTCCCCAACCTTTTTGGCACCGGGGAGGACTGGTATCATGGAAGGTAATTTTCCACGGGACAATGCTGGGGTGGGGATGGTTTCAAAATGAAACTGCTCTACCCCTCAATTTTTTTTTTTTTTTTTTTTTTTTAAGACAGAGTCTCGCTCTGTCACCCAGGTTGGAGTGCGGTGGCATCATCTTCGTTCACTGCAACCTTCGCCTCCTAGGTTCCAGCAATTCTCCTGCCTCAACCTCCCGAGTAGCTGGGACTACAGGTGAGCACCACCACACCCAGCTAATTTTTGCACTTTAAGTAGAGATGGGGTTTCACCATGTTGGCTAGGCTGGTCTCGGACTCCTGACCTCAGGTGATCCTCCCACCTCTGCCTCCCAAAGTGGTGGGATTACAGGCGTGAGCCACCCCTCCTGGCCTAAACTGTTCCACCTCTGATCATCAGGCATTAGATTCTCACAAGGAGCACACAATCTAGATCCCTCGCATGCACTGTTCGTAACAGGGTTTGGGCTCCCATGAGAATGTAACGTCGTCACTGCTGATCCGACAGGAGGCGGAGCTCAGGAAGGGATGCTCGCTTGCCCACCACTCACCTCCTGCTGTGGGGTCGGGTTCCTAAAGGGCCACGGACCTATACGGGTGCCCAGCAGAGCAGGAGGAGAGAAAGGGAAGGAAAAGGAGGACTGGAACCCACCCTGAGAAGCTCTGGCCCCTACAGCCATGGCACCTGTGAAGACCTGGGCACCTCAGACTGCGGCTTTAGTTCGAGGTGGCTCTCGTCTGTAACGCTGCAAACCTTTCTGGAAAAGGTCACCTTTATCCCAGGCTTTGGGAAACCCCACAGATTATAAAAGGTCAATGACTAGCAGACAAGCGAACCAGATCCGCCCCCACCAGGACAAGAGACAGCCCTGAGAGGAGAACCAGCTGAAGTGACCGAGATAGAAATCGGCCCACTCAGCTTGGGATTAGTAAAGGATGAGCTGGGTAATAAATCAGCTATGCTTACCTCGTTTAAAGACATAAATCTCAAGATAGAAAAGATCTGCAAAGGACAGGAAACTATTAAAACATGACATAGCTGACTTGGAAAGGAACCAAATAGAACTCCTAGAAATAAAAAAGATCATAAAAAGAATTACAAACTCAACAGACATGTTGGGAAATGCTCAACCCCTCCTAAGACAAGAAGGCACATGGGGCTGGTACAGGAAGATGCTGGTGAGGGGCTCTGGCGGGGGCGAGGGGAGCCCTGATTTGCAGCATCTGCCAATTTCCATGGTGTAAATACCCCACCGTGGCCTATTTCAAGCCAGCAACTGGTAACAACCAGCTTGCAGAATTCCAGACGGACATGACTCCAGCACACCATGGGCCTGGACACAGATGAGGAGCTCAGAACTGCAGCCAGAATGGCAAAGATTTCACCCCAGCAGCCTGGGATGCCTCCCGGCAGAGCTGTGCAATGATGGTCTTGGGGTCACTTTAAAAACATGAATTTAAAAAAATGTCCAGAATTCTCTCTCTCCCCTTCCTTCCTTCCTTCCTTCCTTCCTTCCTTCCTTCCTTCCTTCCTTCCTTCCTTCCTTCTTTCTTCCTTTCTTCCTTTCTTTCGACAGAGTCTCATTCTGTCACCCAGGCTGAAGTGCAGTGGCATGATCTCGACTCACTGCAACCTCCGCCTCCTGGGTTCAAGCAATTCTCTTGCCTCAGCCTCCTGAGTAGCTGGAACTACAGGCACCGGCCACCACACTCGGCTAATTTTTGTATTTTTAGTATAGATGGGGTTTCGTCATGTGGCCAGGCTGATCTCGAACTCCTGACTTCAGGTAATCCACCCCCCTCTGCCTCGGGCTCCCATTACAGGCGTGAGCCATGGCGCCCAGCCCAGAATTCACGTTAAAAGAGATATGTTTCCATGAAACCAAGACAAGCCTAAAGAAAATCAGGCAGTGATAAAAGTCATCCAGTCTGTTTTAGGCCTCAGCTGAAGACTGGGGAGGCATAAAATCTTTAGGGACCAAAGAAGTCTGTAGCAGTGGAATCAAGAGCAGAGCAATAGCTTCAGGAGTAGACTAGAGGTTCCTAACATCCCTTTGTGCAAGATGCCCATTCTTCCTCCCCTGGGGGAGAACGGGGACTGCAAGTTTTAGTGCAAAGAGCTTCTGGGTGAGGTTAGGGGCCAGGTTCAAAGGCCAGACTTGCCACTCTCAGTTCAGGATGGAATTTCTGCCCCACCTACTCATGGTTCTGATAGGGGTGGGGAGCTGACAAGTCTCATGAGCATGTTTGTTGCTTTTATTTGTGCTGAGGAGCTGGGATTAGACCCGAGACTCCTCAAATTCCAGGCCCCCATCCCCGATTCTCAAATCTGTGAGGGCCTCTCCCCAGTCCCTGCCAGTGCCCAGGGCCCTGCGGACAATGAATGCAGCCCCAGGACTGCCTCCCACACCTGCCCACATCCACGAGGCCTCCATGGGAAATGGCAAGAAAAGGCTTCCCCTCCCTGTCCTGAGGCCATGGCAACCCTGCCACCCCCCTCCCTGCATATGGAGACCCTTCTCTTCCAAAGGGGACTTGTGATTCCCCTCTGACAGGAGCAGGGCCAGTCCCTGGGAGCGGTGAGGAGTGGGCTGTGCCCCAGGCCTGCGGGTAAGGGGAGTTCACAGCCAATGCCGGCCAGCTGTGTCCCTGTGTGGGCTCGAGGATTAACTCTTTTAACCCTCACCCACCACTCCACAAGGAAGGGCACACGACCACCTCCATTTTACAGATGGGGACGTTGAGACCCAGAGCGGTGAAGCCACTTGCCCAGGGTTGCTCAGCCAGGAAGTGGTTGAGTTGGGTCCATATCCGCATACTGGGCTCTCAGAGGGGCTGGGTGGGGTCTGAACTCGCACTCGGAGCTCAGAGGCTGCGTCTCCACCACCCACACATCCAGCCCTGGGCTTTGTCTGAAAGCAGCAGCCCTTCTCCCATGGAGTCTGCCCTCACTTGCTTTTCAAAAGCAGCATCCATGAAGATGGTGAACAGATGCCGCTGCAGGGACGGCCCCACCCGCTACGGGGACGCATGCAGAGAACCAGCGGTGAGCCAGCGGGGTGCAGACTTGAGCCCTGGGCAGCGGCATGAAAGCAAACAGACTTTTATAGGGGTCCAGTGTCCACGGCCTTCTCAGGATCTACCAAAGCCTGGGTCAGGTTCAACATCAGGGCAGTGCAGGCCTCAGCCGCCCCCCAGCACACACAGCCAAGAGTTTAGTGTGTGGCATTCTCTGCAATGACCCCATGGACATAAATAACGTCCAGCCGACTTTGAGGCTGGACTTCAAAAAGGCTAATGGGTCTTAGTTGCAAGAAAACATGTTGGCCACAATCTTCTTTTGTCCTTTTAATGGGAACCTAGGAACCCTGGAAGCTGACCCCATGGCTGTCAAAGAGGGAGAGAGAGAAGGGGAGGAAGAGGGAAAGAGATGGAGAGAGAGAGGGAGGGAGAAGGAGAGAGACAGAGAGAGGGAGAGAGGAGAGAAAAAGTGAGAGAGGGGTAGAGTGAAAAAGAGGGAAGTGGGAAGAGAGAGAGACAGAGAGGGGAAGAAAGAGGAGAGAGAGAAGTGAGAGAAAGGGAATGAGAGAGAGGGAGAGGAGACAGACGGGAGAGAGAGACATAGAGAGGAAACAGAAAGAACTACAGAGAGACAGAGGGAGAGAGACAGAGATAAGTGAGAGACAGAGAGAGAGAGAGAGGTAGAGATGAAAAAGAGGTGAGGAGGAGGAGAGACAGAAAGAGAGAGAGGGAGACCGAGAGGGAGAGAGAGAAGGAGGGAGAGACGGAGCAAGAAGGAGGGAGAGAGGAGAGACTCCTGAAGCCCTGGCCCCTGCCTCAGGGCCCTTCTCTCTTCCTGTCTTTTCCTACCCTACAGTGCTGTCCTGGGGTCTCTGAGCCCCTCCTGTAAACCCACTTTGAAGGCCACCCTGTGGATCTAAGTGCCCATGCCTTCTTGACCCACCCCCGGGTCTCTCTTTGGGACTTGGCTCCATCCTCCACAGGCTCTTGGTTCTCTGGAGCCGGCGCTGGGGTCTGGGTCTGGGGTCACCCCTGGGGTACCACACGGTGCTCCAGGGGCTCATGTGGATGCTGGGGGTCTTGCTCTGGGGAGGCCTTTCCTGGCTTGTGCAAAAGGCCCTTCCCACACTCCTCACACCTCAAGGCATGGTCTGGGCAGGACCAGAACCTCGGCCACCCCAGGTGCTGGGTCCCCCAGACCGGCTGAGCCAGAGCCTGCATTTTGACAAGACCCTCAGGGGTTCCTGTGCACATCCTGGGCCCTACAGTGAGGCAGACCAGGTCAAGGCTGGAGCCTGTCACTCTCCCAGACCATCGGCCTGCCCTGGCCCTCAGTCATGACCCTGCCCCATGCTGCCACCTGCGTGCTCCAGCCTGCCCCGTCCAAGGCAGCCCACTCCAGGATTACCTGCCCAGTGCAGCATCTCAGCTGCTGGAGTGGGCTGAATGGTGTCCCTACAAAGATATGTTCAAGTCCTAACTCCTGGCACCTATCAGTGTGATCTCACTTGGAAACAGGGTCATTGTAGATGTAACTGAGTTAAGATAAAGTCGTAGGGGTGGGCCCCAAATAGAATGACTGGTGTCCTGACAAGAAGAGGACACACAACAGAGACACACAACAGAGAGGGCCGAGTGACCACAGAGGCTGAGATTAGAGTGATGCGGCCACCAGCCAAAGAACACCTGGAGACCCAGGAGCTGGGAGAGGCAGGAAGGGTCCTCCCCTGGAGCCTTAGAAGGAGCACAGCCCTGCCGGCACCTTGAGTGTGGACTTCTCACCTCCAAAGCTACGACAGCATCCATCTGTGTTGTTGTAAGCCCCCAACCTGTGGCCCTTTGTTATGGCAGGTGCGGGGCATGACACAGCTGTTATCCGATCTCCAAGAACTGGCCCCGTTGTGCACTCAGCCAAGCTCGTCCTTCAGGTCATCATGAGATGACCAGCCAAGGAACACCTGGACTCAGTGAGGAGGCACCCATGGGGGTAGGGGTTGCACACACCTGTGTGGGGCTCGCAGCACTCTTTGCCCAGGAGCGACGCAGTATGTCACACCCACCGGCACCTTAGGAACAGAGGCCAGGTCACACCTGCACAGCTGGTGACCTCCGTAAGGCTGCCTGTCCTGGCCGCAGCAGACGGTCTCAGAGGTGACTGGCACCCCCCAGGGGACCCCTCTTGCTCATCTGTCCTCCTTTCTCTCCCTCCAGTTCCTCTTCTCCCTCTGCCTGCTCATCCAGCCTTCAGTGCAGGGATTCTCAACTGGGGGCGGTTTTGTCCCCCATGTACACTGGCAATGTTGGGGGACATTTCTGGTTTGTTTTCACACCTCGGGGAGGGAGGTGCTACTGGCCAGGGGGATGCTGTTAAATGTCACCTGCTTCAAAGCAACCAGTCTTAATTTTGGGGGTGGAGGTCATAGGGCATGTAAGTATCTGATAGACTCTGTGGATTTTTCTCCCCAGGAAAGCTCACATAAGCCCTGAATTTTGCTTCCAGTTGGGTAAGATTGTGCAACTGGACTCTCTTGGAGGTGATCTTATTTCCCAAATTGCAAACCCTTTGCTCCTTGTCATCTGAGCACCCCTCCGGGAAAGGTTCATTCCCAAGAGTCCCTCTTCCCCCTGAAATGAATACGGCAGCAGCTCTGTCTGCTAACCGCGCTGGCAGGGGCCCACACACACCTCAGACGCTGCGTGTGCCTCAGCAACCTTTTAATAGACTCTGGCTGTGCCCCTCTCCAGGAGAGCAGGGGAAGCAACAGGCCACCCAAAACGTGGCTCCTTCCAACAGCTCTAGGGGCTGGTGCAGCTCAGATGAGAGCTCCAGGGTTACCAGGAGGCCCTCATAAAACAGTTTATGATTTGAGAGGCCCCAGCAGGGATGCGGGAACATCTCAACTTCAGCCCTTTGAAAACCTGAACGGACACGTCTACCCCACAATCACGGTTTCATCTTAAACACGGCCAGATCAACTGCTGAAAAGTCTCTTGTAGCTCTCGAGCCAAATTACCAATGAAAAGCTGGGGTCTCTTCACTGGTTAAAAACTAGATCATTTTGGTGACAGTAACCAATGTTACTGTCCAAAGTCATGATAGAGAATATAAAATGTTTTAAAAGATACTTATGGGATAGTATTTAATGAGACTTGGAAAGGGTCTTTTCTTGCGCTTCTTGCTGCTTCAGTATGAACAATAATATGTGATACAGTATCAGCCAAGCATCTGCCACAAGCCAGACTCTGACTTAAGCACTTCACAAAGGTTACTTATGATAACTCAGTGATGCAAATATTCTTGTTATCTCCATTTTACAAATGGGGAAACTGAGGCCTAGCTTTTCCATCGGGATAAGTGGAAGGTCAGGGATCTGGCAGAAGTCAGTCAGAATTACCAGGCCCCAGAAGTTCTTGTGGAGTGTCAGATCTCAAAGTTGTAGTCAGGAAAGAATGACGGGGATGGAGGGTAAAATCCCCTGGGGAGGGGCTGGGCGCGGTGGCTCACGCCTGTAATCCCAGCACTTTGGGAGGCTGAGGCAGGCAGATCACGAGGTCAGGAGATCGAGACCATCCTGGCTAACACAGTGAAACCCTGTCTCTGCTAAAACTACAAAAAATTAGCCGGGTGTGGTGGTGCGTGCCTGTAGTCCCAGCTACTGGGGAGGCTGAGGCAGGAGAATGGCGTGAACCCGGGAGGCGGAGCTTGCAGTGAGCCGACATCACGCCACTGCACTCCAGTTTGGGCGACACAGCGAAACTCTGCCTCAAAAAAAAGAGAAAGAAAGAAAAAAAAATCCCCTGGGGAACAGATGACACAAGAACCACGAAGCTCAAAATCCATGTATACACATGTAACAAACCTGCACGTTGTGCACATGTACCCTAGAACATAAAGTATAACTAAAAAAAAAAAGAAAAAAAATCCAGGTCTCTCGGTCTCAGCTCCCAGAGAGTGGCCCCGGCCGCCACTTCCCTGGTCTCTCGTGCCCCTGATGGAGCTGATTCCTTCCTGACATGCTGAAACCAACCCTGTATAGTGGCCCCATTGTTCTGAAAGCCACAGGGCTGGAGGGCAGGACCATGAGAAAACCCAGCAGGAATCCACTGCTCACCTCTTCCAAGTATCTAAGACAAAGTCAGGCAGGGAGGGAGAAAGTCTCTGAATCCTTGTCAGGATCAAATCTCGGCTTCCTGATCATCAAAACTTGTAAGGCTCCTCCCCTGCCCTGGAAACCCCAAAGGGACCCGCCTGGGTGGCCGAACTCACAGTCTCCTGACGGCTTGCCAGACCTCGGGAAGGCGAAAGGAGACCTAGACAGATGCCCCTTAAACAAGACCCTTTGACTCACTAGGCCAAGGTCCGGGGAGGCCCATGGAGCAGGTTCTATTGTTTTTAAAGAAAGCGATATCTACTTGTCACAAAACAGAGACGGTTCCACTCCAGGTTCCCCAACTAACTTGCTTTTTGGTCTAAATACTCCGAGGACATTCTTATCACTGGACCAAAAGCATTTGTGATTCAAAGGCATGGTGGTGCCTATGGATGGAACATCAAACCAACGCCAACATTCATTTTCGGCATTCACAGGGGACTCCACGGTTTCTACGTTAACCTGGCGACTCCTTTTTCTGTTTTCCATGTGCTTTAGAGACTTCGCTGAGTCTTGGGTCATCCGCACAGTGATGGCTCTGCAGGCTGGGGCCCTTCCCCCAATATTCATGGAAGGAAGGGCTCCTGTGCACAGAGAGGTTAAGATGTCAGCCGGGGAGCACAGAGCAGCCAGCAGAGCCGCTGAAGGAAGCACCATTGTGCCAGGGCTGCTAAAGTCATTCTCTCTGCACATAGCTGCACCCTTGGCACCACGGCGGCCAGGCACGCGAGGTGGCTCGACCTTTTGTTCTCTCTAGAAATCTTTCTCCTAGGAAGATTCACAGGCTTTGCTAGGGAACAGGGCTTCAGAGCACAACATTACAGAGCCACGGACTTCAGAGCACCAGGGACTCCCAGGGCTCAGCCGGACCCACTCCTCACTCTACAAATGAGAAACTGAGGTCCAGAGAAGGGCCGACGCCATCCAGGAAGACTCCCAGGAGAGCTTTGTCCTCCCGCCCCCTGATCGGGCAAACCTTCCCAGGAAAGGAGCTGACCAGAAGCAGGCATGCTCTGACCCTGAAGGTCGTGGCTGTGAAAGGCAGCCCCTCTCCCAGAGCAGATGTGGCCGGAGCGGGTCGGGACTCCCCAAGGCTGTTCAAAAGCAATTTCTACCCCAACTTAACAAGAGCGGCATTTTTGTCTGCCCCATCTTCTTCTTCTTCTTCTTCTTTTTTTTTTTTTTTGAGACAGAGTCTCACTCTGTCGCCAGGCTGGAGTGCAATGGTGTGATCTCCGCTCACTGCAGCCTCCGCCTCCCAGGTTCAAGCAATTCTCCTGCCTCAGCCTCCCAAGTAGGGGGGCCACAGACTCATGCTACCACGCCCAGCTAATTTTTGTATTTTTAGTAGAGATGGGGTTTCACCATGTTGGCCAGGATGGCCTCAATCTCTTGACTTCATGATCCACCCGCCTCGGCCTCCCAAAGTACTGGGATTAAGGTGTGAGCCACCATGCCCAGCCCATCTGCCCCTTCTTTAAGAACAGCTTAAAGCTAAAACAAGACACCAGCATAGCACCCTCTGACGATGAAAGCGGCTGCTGCCCGCTGCCCCCACGCAGCCCGCCCCCACAAGCCAGCGTGCAGTGAGATAGTTACGTCCTCGTCCCGCTCCAGCTCCAGGCCCGCCTCCAGGAGGTTGCCCTCATACTCCTCTCTGCGGAAGCGCTTGTCATCCTCGTGGTAGTCCATCGGGGGCTCAGCCAAGCCCGTGTCCAGCGGTGCCCCTTGCCCGGCAGGGGTGGTCCTGCTTGACGCTGCGAGCCCCAGAGGGGGTGTCAGTGTGCTGCACCCTCCTGACCAGGGTCCGGCTGCCCGAGGACCTCTTGTGATGGTACACCAGGATGTAGTCCACCTTGCGCCGGCCATCTCTGAAGTACAGGCCATACTTGCACTCGGCATCAGGGTCCACAGATAAGGAGTTCAGCAGCTAAGGGTGGAAGAAAAGGCATCCATTCACCATCAAGCTGCTGGGGATGGGCCTTTGGAGCGTGCGCTGCTCCCTTCGTCCACTCACTCCTCACTCACTCATTCAACAAACACCCCCTGAGCGCCCTCCACGGGTCAGGTGCTGTCCTGGGGGCTGGGATACACCTGGGAACACAGCAGAAGACCCTGTCTTCAGAGAGCTGACCTTTGAGAAGGAGGTATTCACTGCTCATCATTCATGAGGTCATGAGGGTGTCAAGCCACATATGGTCCCCCAGAAGCCCTCCTGGTCTATGGAACTAGACCAGGCTGGGTGTCAGGAACCTCCCTGGCTGCTTGCAAAAAGCTATGGTAGGGGATGGTTAATGGGTACAAAAAAATGAGAAAGAATAAGACCTAGTATTTGACAGTACAACAGGGACTATCATCAATAATAATTTAATTGTACATGGACAAGTAACTAAAGGAGCATAACTGGATTGCTTGTAACACAAAGGATAAATGCTTGCGGGGAGAGATACCCAATTTTCCATGAGGCGATTATGACGTATTGCATTACCTGTACCCAAATATCTCCTGTACCCCATAACTCTATACACCCACTATGTACCCACCCAAATTAAAAATTAAACGAATAAACAGAACATCCCCCAACAACAACAAAATCTATGGCAAAAGCTACCAAGTGAATGAGGGCTCCCCACGCACATGGATGGGGCTGAGGCAGAGCTGAGCCCAGGTTCCGTGCATGCAGATCTCCATCTCTGATGGCCAGCGCCAGAGGCAGTGCCATTCAAGGTGGTCACAGGGCCACTAATGAGCTGTGTGTCCAGAGGTGAGGCTTTCGCTGTCTTAGTCGGGGCTCTCCCCCAAACGGAGCCTGAACAGAGGCCAGGGGTGCAAGTGTTTCACTTGGGAGGTGATCTCAGGTGCCAGAGTAGGGTGAAGGGGAGAGAGGCTGACAGGGGTGGGTTAAGGAGTGGCCACTGCTATGTGCAGCTGGGCTCCATCCTGCTGGGGACCCTCGGAGTGACCTTGAAGGGCACACCCCACAGCCGGTACCCAGAGGGTGAGGAAGTTGGGTGATCATGCACCCGCTCTGGCCCTCTCTTGGCTGGGGGTCACTCCTGGGGTGTTAACGCCCCTGCATTTGCGCCTTCTCCTCACGTGGCCTTCGGCAGCACCTGCACGGTCGGTCACCTTTGGGTGCAGAGGACAGCGAGCCACTGGTATGGAATGGATGGGCACCGCTGGTGGGTGCCCTGGGGTGACCAAGGGGGCGGGGTTAGGGCTCCTACAGGGCCGGCCCCACCTCAGTTTCCTTATTTGTTTGAAGGACTCTAGGGGGCCACAGGCGATCGCAGTGTGGAGTGGTTGGTTTAAAAACCAGATATTCCCACAGCAGCAATGTGACAGACCGTGGCAGAAGCCAAGCCTGCATTGCTGGAATTCCCGAGGGGTTTGGCTGGTTATCAGGACAGACAGGTCGATCAGCAATCTGGGTTTCCGAAACAAGAAAAACTAAATAAAGCCATGCTGGATAGAGCCTAACCGGCAACTCCAAGCTGCTAATGGTCCACAGAGCTGCGCCTCATCCCTCGAGCCAGTTTCCACCCTCAGGTTCCTGTGGCTATGTGAGGACGCTCCCTACGGTACTATCAGTCCCCGGGGGGCATCATCCGAGAAGAGGGCCTCCCCGATGGAGTGCAGGGACGGCGTGCTGCACCAGGCAGGGCCCGAGCACCCGTGGTCTTTGGACAGAGCTGCGCTTGGGCCTCGCTGGCCTGGAGGGTCTCCCCACGTGGTCACCCGGAGCCCCTGGGCAGCTTCTGGCTGCACCATGGCTCTAAATGGCTATGCACTGGTCGGGAAAAGGGGCAGGCAGAATCCCTCCTTTGAGGCGGGTGGGCTGTATACAACCCAAACTGCATCAGGGAAGCCGGAGGGTGGAGCCCCTCACCAGATGGTCAGCACTGCAGCAGGGGACGGGGGAAGGAAGGCCTTGAGTGGAGGCTGTCCTTTTTAGTTGTAGGGGAAGGAGAGAGGAGGCTCTGGGCCAGGGCTGCTGGCTGGGGCCTGCCCCACCTTTCATAGGTGTTGATGTCAAGGGTCTAGACTCCTCCACCCCTGGTTAGGGGACAGGTGGGGCCATGTCCCTGGCACCTTGGCCTCTCTGGCCCTAGGATGCCTCTCCTGGAAACAGCATTGCTCACCGCCTGGGAGGGCCCGGTCAGCATCTGGTGCCGGCAGGAGGCTGAAACTAAGCAACTGACTTCTCTGTATAGTAACACAGGGCCCTGCTGTGCTGGTGGCCTTCAGGAGGACCTGGACTCAGTGTGCCTGCCCCGCCCAGCTTGCCCTCTGTGATGAAGTATGAGGGTGCTTAGGGGCCGGGACCACGCCCATGTGGGTGGGTGGCTTGGGAGGGCTCAGGGGGCAGGGTGGGGGAGGGGTGGCTTTTGAGGGCAGTGGGTTCCCATGCCCAGCCCCATGAAGGATGGAACCCCAGTATCACAAGTCTGCAGCCAGCACAGAGAGGGCCTGCATTCCTTCTGCAGGAGAAGCACCAAAGAGCTATTCTTCTCAATTTGCTAAGGAGGAAACAGGCCCGGCAGGGCAGGGCAGCCCAGGTTACAGAGCAGGCGGGAGGCTGAGCTCAGCATCAAGTCCCATCTGCACGCCCAGGGTGTAGAAGCCGCGACTCAGGTGACGCTGTTTCTCAGCCCAGGTATGTCATCTCACTGAGTCCCCACAAACTGACCCTACGAAGGGGTTACTATAGTTAGGTTTATTTGACCTGGAGGGAACTGAGGCTCCCACGGGTGAGCTGCCCAGCTCAGTGGCCCTGAATACCAGACTCCTGCTGGCTGACCCCAGTGCAGGGCTCTGTCTCTGGTGCTGCAGGGCACGGGGAGAGTGCAGCCATTTAGTGGGCCTCAGTTCTGTCCTGGGGCCTGAGGCAGTGGTTAAGCAGGGCCAGTACAGACAGTAGATAAGCACAGGCTAGTGGGGAGGTCTGGGCAACACCAGGCCACAGGTATGTCTGGGACAGTGTGGGGCAGCAGGTGAGGCCAGCTCGGGACAGGGTAGTGGCTTCATGGTAGACCCTGTAGTCAGTCAGACCTGGGTCTACATCTGGGCTTGGCCCCTCTCCAGCTGCAAGGCCTGGGGGAGGCTCTGGATCCTCTGAGCCCCAGGGTCGGTTTCTGCTAAATGAGGAACGGTGAGAGGCTTCACCGAGGGCATGATGGTTTCTGCTAAGCTCAGCACACACTGGCCAGAACGTGCCGGGATGGATGCTCCATCTAATTCTGGGGCCAGGCGCCTGGGGCCATCCCTATCACCCCGACGGCCACTCAGTGGCAGATATGCCTTCCCCTTAACTTCTCAGGAAGGTCAGACAAGCGCAGGGTCATAAGGAGGTGGCGACTAAAGGTGCTTTTCTCTCCCCACTGCTGAGTGAGCAAAAGAGCCCAACCAGAAGCTGCTCCTGGAAGACATGAGCCCATGGACAGGGAATGCGCCAGCACCCAACAGGTGAACACGGGGTCTCGAGGGGCCGAAGGGCACACTTGCCTGAGTCCCAGGCGCGCCCGAGAGCTTCGGCTATTCCTCCTCATCTCCTCCCCATACTGCCTTACTCAACCTCCTCTCCCCGCTGCCCCAGGCCTTCTCCAGTCCCTCCTCCTTGCCTTTGCAGACACTGTGTCCCTCCCTGCATGACCTTTCTGTCCTTCTCAACCTTTTGTAATTCAACCTGGTTTTCAGGGCACGGGGCGAATCCAGCATCCTCTGGGATCTGAAGGTGGCCAGCCCCTCTGGCCTCTGCAGGTCTCTCTGTGCTGGGACTGTCTCTGAGCCATCTACCCATAAGTTCTCAACTTGCAAATTAGCCCCAAAGCTGGACGGCGGGGTCCCAGAGGCCTGGCCAGGGACTGTCTAGAGATGTGTTAGAACACAGTTCCAACCTGACCTCAGTACACAGGGACTCAGAACCTGGTCGGAGCCCCATAAACACCCCTGGTTGGCAGGGATAATGGTAATAGCAAACAAATCCTTAGAGAAAGGGAGGAAATTCACAGGGATCCCTTCAAGCCAGAAAGTAGGGATTTACGCTAAGGAGTGGCCAAAAATCCTTTATCAGGGTGAAACAGGGAAGGTTACCAGGTTCAATACGAACCCTATCAAGGGGCACGCCTCCCCTCAGGGGCCTGACAGTCTTTGGGGAGAGAAACATCATCTAACTTCCCACGCACGGTGGAGGGAAAGACAGCACCAGGGCCTGATCAAGAGTGCGCATCCTTCTACCTGTGTTCAAACACCAGCTCTGCCACTAACCACGTGTATGACCCCAGGCACACAGTTTCGTGTTTTTGTCTCTCCATATCCCTAAGACCTCCCTCATGTTATATGATCTCCCTCATGGGGTTGCTGGAAGGATGAATCTTTTATATCTTATAAACAGCCTAGCATAGAGTGAACCTTCAACAGAAGTTTGCTCTAATTGGGAACTGAGACACACGCACAAATAAAGAACTAGGGGAGGACAGGGGGAAAAAAATCTCGCGGCCAGAGTGGACCACAAGTGAAAGATGGTAGCAGTGCCAAATCCAGACTTTAAAAAGTTACAAAAGGAGCTGGATGTGATGCTGGGACCAGCAGGAGGCAGCACCAAACACAGGTGTGGGAGTCCCAGGGCCTGACTCTGTCACTGATTTGCTGTGTGGCCCTGGATAAGCTGCTTTGTCTGTTTAGGTATTAGTTTGTAAGGTGTGGGCTCTCTCCCGTCTATACTCTAAAGAGCTGGGAGGCTCCCAGGGTCTGGAGAGCAATCCTGAGCTGGGCTTGGAGAGAGTCAGGAGGTGAATGTACAGCAAGGACCAGTGTGGTCACCATGGTGTTGTGTGACTCTATGGTGTCCTTCCACGGAGCAGTGGAGTGGGTGCCTTTCTTGTGTAGAAAGGGAGAAAAAAGGCAAAGATGTAATTGCAGTGGGAGGGATGTGGGTGAGATTTCGTGCATAACTTCCAAATTCGAAGGCCTGGGAAAGCTTCAGAACATTTCTGTTTCTGTATTCTTAAGAAAGGCGCAAGCAACCCCTCGGTGCACTTTTGCTGAGGGCAAGGGGTTTCTTATTCATCTTTTCTTTTGAGACGAATTCTTGCTCTGTCACCCAGGCTGGAGTGCAGTGGTGTGACCTCGGCTCATTGCAACCTCTACCTTCTGGGTTCAGGCAATTCTTGTGCCTTAGCCTCCCAAGTAGCTGGGATTACAGGTGCGTACCACCATGCCTGGTTAATGTTCATAATTTCAATAGAGACGGGGGTTTCACTATGTTGGCCAGGCTGGTCTTGAACTCTAGACCTCAGGTGATCCGCCAGCCTTGGCCTCCCAAGGTGCTGGGATTAGAGGTGCGAGCCATGGCACCCAGCTCTCTTGTTCGTCTTTTCAATGGTCAGCACTGAATATGTGGTTGCTGAATGAATGAATGCGGGCATGTGTGAATGAATAACAGAGGCTCGTATGCTGTGGCTGGCTGTGGCCATCAGATCCAAGGATACAGAAGCTGAGACCCAGGCAGGCCAGCAACTTAAACACCACAACCCCCAACTGGTAGCCTCCATTTTCTCATCTGTGAGATGCCGACAAAGACATCTGGACTTAGGTCACAGGATTCTTGTGGGGATAAAATGTGGTGGACGATCTGAAGGTATTTTCAAGACTTCCTTCTGCATAAGTGAGGGAGGTACTCCTGGAAGGTGCCTCCCTAAGGAAGATAGGAAAATGGCAGAAGAGAAATACTTCCCTGAGGCCACATGGGAAAATGTGAAGGACAAAGGTTGCCTTCGTGGCAGGAGTGTGCTGGAAGCCCTGCCCCAGGCACCGTGAACGGCAGCCTATATCTGGTCCACACCTGCCTCTAGGAACCCCTTCCTCAAACTCCAAGAAAACGGCAGAAACGGGGGAGGAATCCTATGTCCTTTAACCTTTAACACTGTTCTGGGACTCTGGGCATTGGTTTCTTGCGCTTGTCTCTGGAGTTGGTGCTCCAGGAACTGAATTCATATCCACATGAAATATCCTGATCACTCAAGGGAATCCACAATGTTCACTTTCTCTGAAAATGGGCTAAATGAAATCAGTGACCTGTAAAATTTCTTCTGGTTTTGAGACTTTTCAAATTATAGTTAAGAAGGGAACATCAGTTTTAAGCTTCCCTTGTCTTCTAAAAAAATTTTAAAAATCAGATCACTACATATCAATGTATGATTATGGGACATGATGTATAATTTATGAGCAGATCATCTCCCACAGCAGATAAAGCAGGAAATACTGGGCAGACACCAGCAAATCGGGTATCTCTGGAGTGTCTGGGCTTGTTCGGGGCACACAGATCCCAGGCCACAGACAGCCACCAGTTTCAAGGAAGAACGTAGAAACACTCAAAGATTAACAGAAGGAAATGGAAACAAATTGCATCCAACCTGGCCTCTGGCTTTCAAGTCATTTCTTCTTATATCTCACTGCACAGAAACAATGAAACGATTTCCACCCTTGAACTTGGGAATGAGGAGAGGCAAAAGCCACAGGCTGGGAACCGCAGCCTGAATCAGATGAACTTATCTTGTGGTTGACTTGTGCATGTATGAGTTGCACGCCTGAGAATGGGATAGGAACTTTTGAAATGCAGCCCACGCCCTCTGGCCCTGGTGTGTACAGAGCCGCCTTCGCTGGGTGACTCAGGGTAATGACTGAGCAACCACTGTTGGTTTGAGTAGTGCCAGGGATGCCCTGGGAGGCTCTCCCTGCCATGCGGCCTGCCCCGCACCAACAGGCCCCTGCTCCACGGCTGCAGCCTCCAGCCTGTCTGGCCATCTACCGGCAGATGCTGCTCCCAGGCTCTGCCTCCCGCAGCGAGCGCCTCTGATTCAGCCTTCCAAGCGCACAAAACAAAGTATGTGCAATGGAAGTATTGTGTGGAATCTAAGAGCTGATGGTCTCATCTGGGCCCAGCTGCCTGTTGGCAGACTTTGTGGTCTTCACCTGGGTTTGCAGGAGGCAGATAGTTTCTGAGTCTGGATAAGCAATGGGTCCTGGAACAAAAACTCTGGAGACTGGGGGCTATTCATGGAAGGTTCCATTTCTTATTGAACATTCAATTCACCATCAGGTCTTGTCCAATCGACCCCCAGAACATCCATTTCTCCATCACCTTGGCCAGCACTACCATCCCCTGGCTCATGGCTGTTATCCTCATGGCCCCACCTTTGGGACATTGAACGCGCAATGTTTTTGAAGGACACAGTCCCCACCTGTTATGGGGTAGAATTAGCTTCTTCTCCAGAAGGTTTGTTCTTCAGGTAGACTTTCTGCAGCTACCTGGTCTGTGTCCTGGGCCCTTCCTAACTGTCCTCCCAGCTGGTGGGTGACTTGGAGCTGGTCACCTGCCCCTCTGGGCCTCAGTTTCCTTCCCTGTAGTAATAACACCTACCTCACACATTGCGAGAGTTCCATGAGCTAAGGCACAGCACTGGCTTAGCACTATGGAATTGTCCCTGTCACTGCCGTGGATAACGGGTAACGTTCCATCACCATTTCTTAAGTAAGCTCCAGATGGAAGGAGCCTTCTCTGTCTCATTCTTTGAGGGTGCCCAGGGGCCAGCATGGCCTGGCACATGGCTTTGATCAAATGGCAATCTCTGAGCTCCTCCGCCCAGTCCTGTGACTCACAGGTAGGCTCCCTCTCCATCTACACCTGTTCCCAGTGCTCTTGGCAGCTCTGTGCAATCTCAGTTCCCGAAGAGATGCCCCCAGGCCAACCCCCTTCACTGTGACCCAAAGGGTGCAAGGCCTGACCAAGGCCAGAGTCCCTGCTGTTGCTGGAACAGAGACCCAAAGCAGGAGCTTTGCCCCTGCTTCATTCCCCGCCTCTCTGTGTGCCCCAGACACTAGAGGGATAGGCCAGGGCCATCTCCATCCTGCTTGAAGCAGCCCTGCTGGGCCTGACACCCGGAGAGGGGCCTTGATGGGGTCTGCAGGGGAAGGAGGGAGAAAGGAGGTTCTGTCCTTAGGTCCCACAAAGTGCTGCTGAGAGCTTCCCTCACCCCAAGAGGAGATAGCCGGTCCCAGCCCTGTCCTATCCTCTTCCAGCAAACTTCATCCAAGCCAAACCCTTCCTGGGAGAATTCCACCCCCCTCCCTAGAACGTAGGTTCCCTAGACCTCTGGGTCTGGCCCTGGGGAGCGCAGTGGGGATACTGGGGACCTCAGGATGGGGTCCCCAACTTACATGACTGGCTTCCTACCAGTGCCCCCACCTGAACCAGGCCTGGGCGCCCAGGGGAGACAGGCGAGGGTAGAAAGCAATCTCCAATGATTGACACCCTGGGCTTTGAGAGTTTCGGTGCCAATGCCAGGGTACCACACCCAGTGCCCTGGGCGCAATGTGCGTTTCTGGCAAGTGAGGACCCGGGGCTCTGACTCCAGAGGGTAGTGAAGCAGTGGGGCCTGGTAGCTACCATCGTCGTGGAGTGGCGACCAACTTGGCCTTCGCCCAAGACCCCCACCATCACCCTCCCCCTGGCTGCCCCAACGGACACCCCTGGCCGCGAGCCAGGAAGGGAAGGTCCCATTCAGGGCGCCAGCTGTGAGCTCTTGGTTGGGCTCCGAGCTCCAGCCCCGGGCGAGGCAGCTTCGGAGCCGCCGTGCTTCCAGGCCAAGCCATGCCTGGGGGCCCGGTGCTGCGCTGGGCTGAGTGGGCGCTGCGCTCCGCAGGCTCAGAGCGCAGGCTGGGCGCACGCACTTGGCTGGGGCCGGCGCGCCCTTCCCGGCACGCACGTGCGCGGGTGGGCGCCGCAAACCCTGCGCAGAGGGTGCGGCACCCCCCCCCGGGGTCCCGGGAGGCCCCGCCGCCGTCCGGTTCCCGCCCTCGCCGCGGTGCAGGTGCGCGGCCCTCCCGCCCGGGTCGCGGCCGCCCGCACTCACCGTGCCCTCGGACGGCAGGTAGCCGATGTCCTCGATGGCGCAGATGTTGATGATGTGGACGCTGCGGTCCTCGGCCGGGAGCGTCGAGTACTTCTCGTTGACCCTCATCGTGGCCGCCTGTGCGCTGGGACCGCCGGGCGGCGCGCCCTCCCCATCCACGGCCCTGGCGGCCTCTGCGGGCGGAGACCGCAGCGTTCGCGGCGCGCTCTCAGGGG
>NW_016803499.1:3603166-3617581 GCF_001698545.2 Rhinopithecus bieti | reverse complement strand
GCTCGGTGCGGGGTGCGCCTGAGCCTCTCGGGGCCGATCGCGCCGCCACCCGGCTGCTGGTCCCGCGGGCCGGCCCGCGCCTGGTCAGGAACTTGGACGCCAGCCGGCCCGCCTTTGCCTTAAAGATATAAGCGCTCTCCGCCCGCCTATGGCAGGGGCGGTGGCTGCGCGGGTCAGATTTTCCGTAGAAATTTAAACACAGGAAGAAAAAGTATTCCATTCCTGCAGGCCTCTCCAAGTTTTATTTTTATCTGGGGAAAGTGCCCCTTTGCATTTTTTGAGGGTTTTCATACCGGGTATGAAAGGGGGGAACGTTCAATATAGCCCCACCTGAAATAAAGTCGCCGCGTGGCAGGCGCTTCTGTGGCGGGTCACCTCCGCCTCCCAGGGAGCAAAGCTTCTGAGATTGGAGTCTGGATCTCTGCCCCTTTCCCTCCACCCTGGCAAACTCCTGCTGTCATTCAGCGCTCACCTCCTCCGGGGAGCTTGCCTGGCTCCTGCCGACCCGCCCCCTCCAGCTGCCCGCGCTCCTGGGGGAGTCTCTCCCGGGGCAGTCATCTCTCTGGAGCCCACTGATGTTACCGGTGTCCCCCCAGTTTACGGAGCGCTTACTGTTCTGTGCCCAGGCGCGTGCAGCGTCCCCCAGGCAGGGCGTGAGTGTGTATCATCTCATTTAACCCTGCACCTGCAAGGTTGGAATGCGGGTCCTCATTTTGCAGAGGACATCCAGGCTTAGGAAGGCCAAGGACCAGTCCCCATCCTCTGAGGTGGGGCGGGGCTCCTGCAGAGCTTTCCCCACTGCTGGGCGAGGCTGTCCTGCTTTCTGGAGGGGCAGGGGAGTGGGGTGGGATGGTGGCTTTGATCTCTCTTACCCCCGGACCTAGCAGGGGTCTGGCACACTGCAGATCTTCAAGTCTTCTTCCCCTAAGGAGAATAAGGCAGGTCCCCAGGGGACAGCCACACTCAGGTTAAGCCCCTGGGGCCATGCTGGCAACCACATCCAGTGGAAATAATGTGTCCCTCTGCCTCTGACATCCTATGAGTTCTTCATGGTGTGCATCAGATAGCACCTCCTGCAGGAAGTCCCGCTGGATTCTCCCCCACTGTCCCCTTCCCACCCAAATATGCAGGCCTTCCTCTCTACCCAAAGAACCTGCCTGAACCTCAACGAGCACTTCGTTTATTCCGTCTCATTTTACAGTGGGTTGTCTACCAGGTTCACACAGCCAGTGCTCAATAATTGCTTGTTAAATGGCCACTTGGGAACATTCAAGGCCTACAGAAGTGATTAGAAAATTGTCTTTCGAGGCCACAATGTCGTCAGCATGCCATGGTTCCAAGCATGGAACCTGGAGTCAGCTAGGATGGGGTTGGGGTCTAGCTCCAGCTCTGGCACCTTCCAGCCTTGTGACCTTGTGCCAGCCCCCTTGGCCTCAGAACCTCCTGGGCCTCAGAGCCTCCACCTTCTCATGGGAGTCTTCAGCGTGCCTGAAGCTGCCAGGCTCGGCAGTGGTGACTGCTGTCACCACTACTGTCATCTTGTCATGACTGCCCCTTTCCTGGTGCCTCAGTGGGACTCCCCTCTTTAGGTACAAGTCCGTGACTTCCTTGAACTTGGGGCGGTGCAGGGAGGCTATTCGGTTCTCAGGCTGGTGGTGCCAATGGGCGCTGAGTGGCCCTAAAGGACCCTTTGTCTGCACCTTGGACAGCGAGAGAGGGTTTGGAGAAGGGCCCCCAGGCTGGCCAAATCCATGCCAGGAACAACGCTCCACAGCCTCTGCCCCTAAAAGTTCAAGTGTCCAGGGCTGGGAGAATCCCACACGCACGTACAGAGGATTATGTAATTCCATCTGTTTATCCTTGTTGGTAAACCACCAACATTGTGTAATACTAATGTACTGTCTTTTCACATTTATGTTCAAGTGGCAAAGGACCTTCCAGAGCTCTACGAGGCGCCATTTGCAACAACAACAACAATAAAAAGTTAAAATATACTTGGCCAAATCTGGACACACTGGTGTTCCCAAAGGTTTGGGAAGTGACACTTCTGGCCACAGAGGGCTCTGGGGCTCGGGGGCTGCCTGCTGAGGGGCCATCTCCTAGGCAGGGTGGCCCCACCCTCTCCCCGACAGCGCCACTGTGGCTTTACTCAAGAAACAGTGCTTAACTTCTGGTTTCTGTGATTTCTACTGTAGCCAGGCTCAAGGCCTCGGCTTGCCTGTAAGACTCCACTTTCTTTGCTATTGCCAGTATGTTTCTTTTTTTCTCTCCAGTATCCCTGCATTCTGTTTCCTCTCGCCCCTTCCCCAAGTCTTCCGAGGTGGGCAGTGTGGACATGCCCCAGACAAAGGCAGAGAAAATGCAGTGTGGCCTCTGTGCAGCAAGGGCAGAGAGGACCAGTTCTGCCTCCAGGCCTCTCGTGGCCTTTGCCGGGGGTTCGTGGGTCTAGGGACTTCAGGGACCGACACAAAGTAAAAACAATAGTCCCCCAAAATAGGAGTGGGAAAATAATTCCTGTAAGTGGAGATATCTCCCAAGCCAGGACAAGTTTACAGGGTCCTTTTGGTTCCACAGATGGTTCCCTTGTCTAGCTCCCTCTCCTCGCCTGTGTCCCATGGGTCATTTTGTTGGGATTCTCTCTCCACTCCAGTCACTAGTTGCTTATACGTGGGGCCTCTCCATAAACTGCTGCACTCAGTTTTCTTTTTGTCTCAGTGATTTTCATCACTAAAACCCTACAGGTACAGATTTCGTGGGCAGAGGATGAATTCCAGGCTCGTGAATTAGTAAAACGCCGCTGTAATTTGTCTAGACGGTGCATTTCGTTGTGGGAAGCTCCAGGCTTCCCAGTTGGCCTGTTTGGCCACAGTGTTGCTCTTCAGTGTCATTTGATGGCGTGCGCCAACTGATACAGGTGTCTTTGCTGACCCTTTTTTTTTTTTTTTTTAATATGGAATGCTTCATGAATTTGCGGGTCATCCTTGCGTGGGGCCCATGCTAATCTTCTCTGTATCGTTCCAATTTTAGTGTATGTGCCGCTGAAGTGAGCACTTTGCTGGCGTTTTAATAGTCACCGAGGATACAAGCATCAAGTGATGAGGAGCGCAGACCAACAAAGCTGTTAGAAGGGTGGCTTCCTGGTAGGAGGCAGCACAGGGGAGCCCTTTTCAACGGTATTTTATTTCCATCCCGTTGGCATTGCCCACAGGGAAGAATACCTCAGAGCACTGGCCATGCTGTCTGCAACTCAGTGGGAAGTCCAACATACCAAGCTTTACAAAAGGAGGCAGAGCGAGGTGCCCCAAATGATGAAGATGCAGGGACTGGTTACTGAGACCACAGGCCGGAACAGGAACCTCACTCCCCATTAACCAACCTCACAGCCTTGGTTTGCCTCGATTTCCTATTTTGTAAAGTGATGCATGAAGTGTCTCCCTTTGGATGGTGGGCGAGGACCAAGAGGCCCAGCGCCTGGCCATGGTGAGTCCAAGCCAGGGATGCAAACGCCTCTTCTAATAAAGGAGCTCTAGGGTGGGACACAGTGGGTGTCTCAGCACGGTGGATGTGTGGGGCCGGATCATCCTCTGCGGTGGGAGCTGTCTTGTGCAGTGTGGGACATTTTGCAGGCTCCCTGGTGACTTCTACCCACCCACAAGATGCCAGCAGCACTCTCTGCCTCCAGCCCCAGTGTGACAACTAAAAATGTTTCTTCATGGTGTCAAATATCCTCCAGGGGACAAAACCAGCCCCAGTTGAGCACCACTGCTCTCAGATTTCTCAGCAGCCCTCACCTGCACTGTCACCTGGACCTGGGAGGCCAGCTTTATCACTCCCCATTTCACAGGTGCGCACACCTGGGGAGGTGATGTACTTGGCTTAAGGTCCAGCAAGAGAGCAAACTTGGCTTTCAGTCTAGCTCTCCTGACCCCCACCCCTCAAACCAGAGCTCACTCCATGAATTCCACACACACCTAGAATTAGAGAGGTGGCAGAAAGGAGATTGGGTTTCTTTTTACAAAATAGAAATATGCAGGTGCCCAGGGTTGCTCTCTGTTGGTAGTGGTGGTGGTGGAACCCGCACAGCCCAGGTGCACTGAGCCTGCCCTGGCCCTCGATTGGCCCAGTACAAATCTCTGCATTCAGAGGGGTTTAATAAGTGCTGTTGACTCACGAGCAGCCCAGGGGAGGGAAAGGAGCATGGAAGGAGTGAGCAGTCATGACTCAGGGCCATTGTGAGCGCCAACGGCCACCCGTCCCACTCCCAGACCAGCCCCGTGCTGCTGGGCAACCCGCGTAGGACAGAAACAGAGGCCAAACAGGTAAATGATATCACCTCCTAAAAGCAACTTGGGCTGTAATTACTGCGGGGAAGACGTGCCTGGGGAATTTACAACTGAGATACGGTGGGCAGGAGACGGGTCACTGTCATTTCCTTCCCTTGCATGATGTCAGTGCCCAAGCAGAGGCCGGCCAACCGCAGCATGACGGCGGGACTCCACGGGCTCAGAACCTGCCGGCCGAAGCTCGGAAACACAGCCAAAGCATGAAGTTCTGCCTGGGGCGGAGGGGAGGGTGCGGATTTTTTTTTTTTTTCCTCCAACAGAATTCATGGACATCCAGTTTCCATAGGAGGGTTTTCAGATTCATAATGTGTTTTGTGAACCCAAGGCCTGCCTTCTGAGAATCCCAAGAGCTTTAAAACTCACCCGGGGTAGCTGAGAACCTGGCCAGGCCACCTTCTCCTGGAAGCCTTTCTGGTCCAGCTCAGATGGCATCCCTCACCTCTGCTCCTTCCATCCTCGGCTTCAGCCACTCATGTTCCCTTCTGCCCACCATCCTTAGTTTTTCGGGCTTCATTTCTGCACTCTTTACTCTCCTTCCCATCCTTGGCACACTATGGATTTTCCCTATTTATGTTTATTTATTTAACAAGCAGCTGCTCCGTGCTTACTGCAGCCAGCACTATGCTAAGCTCTTTACAAATGTTAAGTCTCCCTGTTAGGGTGATTACAGTCATCTGCAAGTGCATTCACATGGACGACGGACACACCCTCCTGCGTCCTTTCTCAGGAGGTGTGGGAACAAGTGTAGACGAAATCTTAAACAGCTGCTTCCTCCCCAGGGACTCTGCAGGAGGCACAGCCTTCCTCCCCAGGATGATGGGTGCATTACCATCAGAAACCCTGCCGTGGGGGACAGGGTGGGACTCCCCGCAGCAGGACTGCACCTGACCACCCTGCCAAACAGAGCACCTTGCTGCCCGCCCCTGGTTCAATTCTTCTTCCCAGGGGTTGAAAGAAGAAAAGTTCCAGACTGCCTGGCCATTTCTTTCCACCAGCATACTTCCCGAGAGTAAGGAACCTCCCCCTCGCAGAGGTGGGCGGCCTCAGTCTGAGCTCGTGCCACTCCAGAGAGATGAGGCTGACCTTGCGGCTTCCTCTGAGCCCTTGCCCTGATTGTGTATTTTCTCCCTAGATACGATGCAACTTCTGATAAAGAAGGACAAGTCCTGGTTCTCCTGTCCTCTGGCCAGAGGGGCTGAAGGTGACTTGAGGTCCCAAGGCCGTGGAACTGGGACATGGGTTGCCACCCCTGCACTGCTGAGAGTGCACAAATCCCATGAGAGCCGCTCTCAGCCACAGACTTATCCCTGCACCTTCTGTGGGGTGTGTGCCGGGCGTGAGCGCACCAAACCTGCATCACTCCCCTGGTGTCAGTGACCCGCCCAAGGCCCTGATTTCCCTAAAGACCCATGTCTAAGGCCTGAGATGGATCCTAATGTTGCAGGCACTGGCTGCAGCAAGCGTCCCACTCTGGAGCGAATCCTCTGGGGTCTCATCGCACCCTCCCCTCCCCAAAGTCAAGGAAGCCACAGTTCCAGGGCCCGCTGTGAGCCTCAGTTATCTTTACAGGAGATCCTGACGCCTTCCTGGGAAACCCTATGGTTGGAATAAAAGATGTTCCAGAATTTTGTTATGCCATGCATGGCCTTTTCCTTGAACCCTTGCTGTTCATTTCATTGTGCCTTCACGTAAATATCATTTGGTGCCAAACTTCTGTTTTGTGTCAAGGCCTCTGCCAGGCTGGGGGTCTCTGTCCTGCATCTGAACTTCTGGGCTGCAGGTTTCTCTTGGGGGGATACTGTGTGTGACAGTTGTTGGCTGTGCACTCCGGGCCCCACGTTTGTGGGAGAAATGAATGGGAAAATGAGCCAGGAACATCACCAGTTAGTGGAGGAATCTTCCCAACCCTGCACTGGGGAATCAGAACCTTGAAGGTCCTCTGGGTTGGGCATGGAAGACCACATCCTCCTGATGCAATGTTTCTGTACAATGATGGAGTGCGTTACTGGGCCCTGTGGAGCGTGTGTCATCGAGATATTCTACTACCCACGCTAACAAGAGTAAAAATAATCAGGGGAAATCAATAATCTGTTATGTAACCTATTATACACAGAATATCATTTCAACATGTCCTCAATATAAAAGTTCCTGGCCAGGCATGGTGGCTCACACTTGTAATCCCAGCACTTTGGGAAGCTGAAGTGGAGGATCCCTTGAGGCCAGGAGTCAGAGACCAGTGTAGGCAACACAGTCAGATCCCATTTCTAAAATAGAAAAGAAAAATGAGCCAGGCATGGTGGTGCACGCCTGTAATCCCAGCTACTTGGGAAATTGAGGTGGGAAGATTGCCTAAGCCCAGAAGTTTGAGGATGCAGCGAGCTATGATTGCACCAATGCACTCCAGCCTGGGTGACAGAGTGAGACCCTGTCTCAAAAAAAAAAAAAAAGTTATTAATCAGACCTTGGACATTCTCTTTTTTCCAACTACATATTTGAAATCTGGTATGTGAATTTTACTTTAAGGCACATCTCAGTTCAGAAAAGCCACCTTTCCAGGGCTGAAAGCCACATGTGGAAAGGAATGACGAGCCTGGACCGCTCAGCTACAGAGCCTTTTCTTCTTCTTATTAATAAGAAGAATATATTATTAATATAGGAACACTATATTGGATGGCTTTTATTTTCTGCCTTGCCATTTCCTCTATTTTTTAAGATTTCTGCAGTGACATGGAATAGGTTGATAGGTAGGGAAAGGGCGACGATCATTTAAGGGACTGACACACTTTGTAACCTGTGGGCTCCTATTGGACCCTTTTACTATTCAGGAAAAAATAGTTGAACAGCTTTTTCTCTGTACAACACACATGCAAAGAAACTGACCTTTGCCTCAAGGCCAATCACAGCACATTCCTGAAATATTATGACAGAGTAGCCTTTAATTACAAAACATATCTGATGACAGAGCTGGTCACACAGGTGTTCAATTGAAGAAGCCGAGAGAGCTCCCTATTTCACACCAGAAAGAGATCCAGGAGGATGCCCGGGGGCACCCTTCCAGGGATCCTACCATGTAGTGCTCCCAGTACATGGGCCATCTACCTTGCCAGGTGGCAGCGATGAGGTTGGGTAAGAGATCTGAGGCAGGGGCCGACAGCGCTGGGGAGCAGGGGACTGACCCAGATGCCCTCCAGGAGAGGTCCTGGGCAGGGGTTCCAGGACTCCGCCTTGGCAGGTACCCCTGAAGGAGATGCTCAGGCCCCTTCCCCTGGCTTTTCCGCTAGAGTGAGGGGTTCATTCAGCCACATATTCATTCGCTCAACTGTTTGTCCACTCATCCACCTGCTCACTCGCCCATTGGCTCACCCCGTTCCCCACTTACCCACTCACCATGCACTCACGATTCATTTATTCACTTGGAGTTTCACTCTGTTGCCCAGGCTGGAGTGCATTGGCATAATCTTGGCTCACTGCGACCTCTGCCTCCTGGGTTCAAGCAGTTCTCCCGTCTCAGCCTTCCAAGTAGCTGGGATTACAGGCACCCGTCATGGCTAACTTTTGTATTATTAGTAGAGACGGGGTTTTACCATGTTGGTCAAGCTGGTCTTGAACTCCTGACCTCAGGTGATCCACCCACCTCGGCCTCCCACAGTGCTGGGATTACTGGCGTGAGCCACGGTGCCCTGCCTCGTTCACTCATTCTTTTATACCTCTACCTCCTCAAACCCCTTCCCGACTTTGTATTTCTCCATAGAATCTGCCACCCCTTATCTGCAGAGGAATTCGCTTCATCATCTTGTTTTCCTTCCACCTCCCCTCACCCTCCTTGGCTAGGATGGCGGCTCCAGGCGATTTTGTCATAATTTGATGGCTCATATTCATGCCTGAAAATGGCATGAGCCATGGAGACTTAGAAAAATGCACAGAATTGAGCCAGCTGTCCAACAAAGTTGGGCCCCAAGGCATTGACTCTTAAAACGTAAGGAGGGGAGAGCGTGAGACAGAGTAGCCTTTGTGACAGACAGTGGCCGCCTGTCTTTGCAAAATGCATTAGTGGCCAACAGCAAATAAATCAAGTCATTTCAATCCCTTTGCTTATGTAGACAAAATCCAAAGATCTGTGTCCTATAGAGTTAGTAAGTACATGCATGCACACACACACTTGCACACATACACATACGACAACTCATCCATGAAGGGTTAAAAATGACCCAACCTGGGACCTGCTTCCCAATGGCATGCATAATTAGTGGTTCCAGTGTCTATCCAGAAGCTCTTCCTGAATGCAGATATTTAAGATGTTTAAGCTCATCACAGCCCGGATCCTCCAAGACACATAGTCATATAGAGCCCAGGGGCCACAGGGCTGCCTGCCCCGCCCCCTAACATAGATTATCATTTTCCAAAAGCTATTCCCGAGACTCAGCGTCCCTGCTTCTTAAGCATGAATGATTACGTCTGAAATCAGGCTTTCTGGAAAATCAAGTCGGCGTCCCTGCTTCTTAAACATGAACAATTATGTCTGAAATCAGGCTTTCTGAAAAATCAAGCGTTCCCCTCTCCCTTTAAGCTCATCACAGCCCAGATCCTCCATGTTAAACAGATCTCAAATCTGTTTAGCTTGGGGACTAAACAGAGGGGACAGTTTTCCCTTAGATAACCACTGGGGCAGCCCCTACCTGCCTTCCCACCACTTAAGAACAGTTGGAGGAGTGGGCTGGGGAAAGAGTGGGGGGTGTGCCAGGGACAGAGCCCCTTACCATGGAGCAGACATAGGCTAATGGCATCCTCCTCCCAGGAGTTAACTGTATTCTCTTGGGCTGGACTTCAAGTTTTCTGGGAGCTGTGATCCTCCCTCCCTCCTGGCTCGCTCACGTTTCCGAGATTTCTGCTAAGAAACCACCTTTCCAGGGTCTGCCTTGGCCCTGCTCCCAGCCCCTTCCTCTGCTTCCCCGCATCTGTTATCTGACAGCTTATTATTCTCCCTGCACCAGGAAAGCAGGGACTGTTGTTTTTTTCTCTATATATTATCAGGACCTAGCAGAGCCCGGCACACAGTAGGTATGCAAAGTATTCTTTGAAAGGATGAACAAATGAGAGAATGTCCTTTGTCGGTGTCCACAGATTCTAGCATCCGCCTAGTGGAGGACAATGAAGAGTTTACCCACATAGCAATTTTTACGCGACTCAACCAACCCCAGCACGGACACTTGCTTCTTAAAGAGAGGCTGTGGAATCTTCACAAACAGGTTCTCCCTAGGGGCAAGGATGGAGTTGTTGTCTTAACATTTTCCGGCTGGTGGAGCTGCCGGGGAAAGCTGCTGAGGCCACTGCCACCCGCCACAAAAGCCCCATTGAGAGTCAGGCCTTCTCCAACATGAGGGCTCCTGTCCAGGGAGGAGGTGGGCTGGGTTTTCCCGGCAGGAGTGTGCCCCCTCCACAGGGGCAATCAGTGTATTTATGAAGGTCCCCCTATGTGTTAAGCTGTGAGCCCTGGGCACAGACCCACAGGTGTGGGGCTGATAGTCGGCCAGGAAGTCAGAAATCTGACAGCCACAGAAAAATGCCGAAGGACCAGGGGGAGGAAAGGTCACGGTCGATTCCGGAAGGCTTTGCACAGGGAGTGGCTTCTCAGCTCAATCCTAAAGGGTCACTGGGAACCAGGAAGATGAAGAGGAGGGGTCAACTTCTCCAAGCCAGAGTCAGGGGTCGGGAGGCCTGGAGGGATAGGAAGGCTGGGAAGGGCCTTGGGGCTGCCTGTGCATCCACCGGGTGCCTGAGAGCATCTTCTCAAGGTTGCGAGGCACTGGGGAAGAAGCAGCCAGCAAAACACGCACAGGCCGGGTTCTGTGGCTCATGCCTGTAATCCCAACACTTTGGGAGGCTGAGGCAGATGGATCACTTGAGGTCAGGAGTTCAAGACCAGCCTGGCCAACATGGTGAAATCCTCTCTCTACTAAAAATACAAAAATTAGCCAGGCATGGTGGCAGGCACCTGTAATCCAAGCTATTCGGGAGACTGAGGCAGGAGACTTGCTTAAACCCAGGGGGTGGAGGTTGCAGTGAGCTGAGATTGCACCACTGCACTCCAGCCTGGGCAACAGAGGGAGACTTTTCTCAAAATAAAATAAAATAAAATAAAATAAAATAAAAAAATAAAATAAAACATGCACAATTCCTTGCCCCCTTGGAGCTGCTGTCCAGCGAGGGAGGAGCAGGCAGACCATCGACAAGACAGAAGTGAATGATACGACACGTGGGATGCTCAGAGGTGGTTCAGCCCCACGGCGTAGAGGGGTTTGGATGTGACTAGAGGGTGGGGATGGTGGTTTCTCATGGTGGCCAGTACAGACCTTGCTCTGTGGGGAGCCCTTCATGGCTGCTTGGTATAAGGAAACTTGGGGAAGACTTAGACAACCAGGTTCCATTTTTATGCAAATAAAAGGACTTTTGGTCACGTGAGTTAGGAAAACAGCAGTGCCCATCATGACCCCGGACACCCCGACAAACTGGCCTCCCCACTGGGGGGTTGCTTTTTCAAGTTTGTTTTGGACCCCTTTGCATGGCCCTGGGAGTGGGGACAGGCACTTCCTCGGCTGGACTTGTGGCATCCATGGGGCCGGCTGGCAACATCCGGGCCGGGGCAGAGTGTCCCTCCCGGGGCTGACTGGTCTATGACTGCGGTCAGGTTGTGCCGGGACAGCCTCCGGGGTGCCTTACTCCACTGTGGAGTTACAGTGATGGGGCTGGCTGCATCCCTGCCGCTGAAGGAGATCTAATCCTCACTGGAGACCAGATGTCTCTGTTGTGCCGTCATTCAGGGAAGCCAAAGTCAGGGCCGCCACCTCCCTACCCCCCGCCACCAAATCACCAAGGAGAGGAGGACTCCATGTGCCCTCAACACACAGCAGGCGCTCGGCAAAAGTTTGTGTGGGAGATTGTCCCAGGAGACTGTTGGGCATGGCTGACTCATGTTTCAGAATGGAACTTTCTAGAGACTGATGATGGGTGCCAGGCACAGGCCTCTTCCTCCTCTGCCCCTGCAACCCTGCAAGGTGTTCTTGGACAAGTCACATGGGCTCTGGGACCCCCCCTCCCATTTCTACCTCAGTCCCATTTAGAAGACAGGCTGTCGGGATGTCGAGAGTGGGCCCAAAACACCAAGCAAGGGGTCCCTTGGGAGTGCAAGCTCAGGGCCCGGGACCATTAGTATCCACGAGGGCAGCTCAGCATCTGGCCCTCTGCTTATAATCGCTGTTTATTATCACAGCTGTCACAGATTTGGCCATCTGCTCCAGTGACCTCCAAACCTGTCACTCATTCATTCACACAATGGATATTCATTCATTCATTCATTCATTCATTCATTGAGCGACACTTCTATGTGCCAGACACAGAGCCGGGGCTGGGTCACGGAATAAACAGTGCAAACAAGTCTCTGCTCTACTCCCACAGAGCTTACCTTCCAGAGGGGAGGCAGCCTGCTCTACTCCCACAGAGCTACCTTCCGGGGGAAGGCAGACCAAAATCAGAAGCCAGAAAGGCAAACAGATGCATGCACAGGAATATTAGATGGTGATGACCGCTGTGGAGGATAGAAGAAGGAAGAGGGGACAGTGGGCTAGCGAGTGTGGGGGCAGGTGTGGGGGGACACGACGTGGCTGGCTGTGGAAGGCCCTTCTGGGGAGGTGACGTCTGAGCAGATATCTTATCCCCAGGAGCCAGCCCTGACAAGATTGGGAGGAACATCGCAGGCAGCGGCACAGCCAGGTGAAGGCCTTGAGGCTGGGATGAGTTGTGTGTGCTGGGGACAAGAACTGACGTCAGCCAGGCTGGGGCACCCTCCAACTGGGGGAATGACAGGGGACAAGGGCAGAGAGGAAGTTGGGAGGGCCAGGCCTGCAGGGTCGTCAGGCCAGGAAGGCACTGGGATCCTCTACTGGGAAGAGGGGCTGGAAAGGTGGCCCCCACGGGGGACCGATGCTGTCTGAGCTGTGAGGTCACAATGATCCCAGGGCTGCTCCTGGGTTCAGTGAGCTGGGGGCAGGGCCCAAGAAACACATTTTAGTCAAGGCCCCCGTGTATCTGGTCTGGCACAGCCCCGGCAATATGCAAAGCCTTCTCTAATGATGGCTGAATCCAGGAGACCTCGACCTCCGTGATGGAAACCTCACCCCCTCTGGAGGCAGCCGACGACTCCTGGGGCAGGCCCACCCGGCTCAAATGCAACCTGCTCCACAGAGCCAGCCCCATCCCCAGGCTTGGGGCCAACAGGATTGCTCCTTCACAAGAAAAAAAATCAGAGCTAGTCAGCCGTCTTAAAAACTCCCTGCATTCTTGCCTTGCCCAGCCAAGTAGCCTCAGTTTCCCCTGCTCCCGGTACCTGGCTGGGCTCCAAGCCACTCTCAACCACATACTTTGAAACTCCTTTGTCTCAGACTATGAACAGTGTCAAAACCAATCGAGGACTGGGGGTGGCAGCTTGTGTGTGTGACTGCTTGGGCTCTGGAGGGTCCTTCTACGGACAGCACCCCGCCCCCCACCCATCCCTCACCTGCATTCTCCTGTAATGGCCCCAAATGTCTGTAATGCAGCCCTCAACTTTTCATCTGCCAGTGAGACTCAGACAGCAAATAGACCAAGGAAAAACAAACTATGGATCAAACTCATACTAAAGTATAAATGACTTTCTTCTCCCAAATAATTTTGATAGTGAACAGGATAATCAGCATCAGTCCCACAGATGGCGAGGGATGGAAGGAGTGGAGGAAAAGAAGAACTTCCCATGGCAAGGGGAAAGGGAAGAAGGAGGAGGCTTGGAGGAAGGGGGACAAGGAAAACCTTTATTTCCTGCTCATCTGGCCTGGACTGAGCCAGCTGTTCCCTACTTGCTGCCCTAAACAGGGAGGCCAGCATAGCCAGAGAGGGGGCCAGCATGTGTCTGATCCCAGGGGCAATTTTAAAGTTTGCCACAGTCCAGGGTGCCCAGCTGAAAATCAGGGCAAAATAGGACTAAGAACAAAGGAGAAAAAGGTTAAGAGCAAGGGGCCACACAGGGACTGAGAAATGATTTCTCAGCTAAGCGTCTGGCCTTTGGAGACGCCTCCCTGCCCATCTGTGTTGCTGGGGTCAGAGAACCCCCACTGGGAGGGTGAGGGGGAGTGAAGAAGAGACCTGGGACTCTTCCTGGAGAATGTGCGCAGGAGCCAGGGGCTGGCTGAGAGGCCACTGGCTTCCAGATGTCCCAGCCTCCGTCAGGCCGGACCTACCCCTGCAGGCCAGGGCTGCAACCCCATCAGTGTGATATAGGGAGTCTGAGGGGAGCAGGACGAACTCTGCCTGATGTTCTATGAGCTTCCTTCCCTCCATCAGCCATCAATCCCCCAGTGCAGCGAGAGGGTCCTCTCAGCTGTGCCCAGCCACAGAAACAGCCTCTGTGCCTTGAGAAAAAATGATGTTGGCAGGCTGCACCCCGTTCACACTCATGAATCCACTCCAGAAGTCTGAAGACTTTTTCCCCAGGTAAAAAAGAAAGAGGAATTAAAGACAAGAAGGGAAGGGCAGAAAAAGAAAGAAAGAAAAGTGAGAACAAGGGAAAGAGAGAGCAAGATTCAGAGGCAGGGAAGACCTGAGTCTGGGAAGAGGGCAGGAATGTGCCCTGTGGGGCTGAGGCGCGTCCCTTCATGTCACATCCTGGTGCTGGTGGTGACCTGATTTTGACTCATCCAAAAAATGATCAAAAGAGAGGGAAACAAAGACTAGATATGACCAGTTCTTATTTCTCCAGAACAAACAGCGTTCTGAAGAACTGGGTTCACGGGATTGGGAACCCCCACCTTCAGAGGATCACAGTGGTCCTCTTAGGGGCTTGCCGTTTTTGCTACCATGTGTAATGAGGCACCAAGAAAATCACGGGTGAGGTACTTGGGGACTGCTCAGCTTCCCAGCAAAGGGCAACGTCCTCGTGGTAAGACTTGGATTCACGTTAACTTAATCTTATCTTTAAGAAAGGCAAAATTGTAGGCCGGGCGCGGTGGCTCAAGCCTGTAATCCCAGCACTTTGGGAGGCCGAGAC
>NW_016803499.1:3589097-3602683 GCF_001698545.2 Rhinopithecus bieti | reverse complement strand
AAAAAAAAAAAAAAAAAAAAAAAAAGAAAGGCAAAATTGCTCAGCTCAAATGCTCTTGTCGAAGGGCCACTGGTCTCCAGACCACTGTCAGGTGATTGGGATTGTTCTGATAAGATGACAGGCCTAGGCCTGAGGAGCTGGAATTCTCCCTGATCTTGCCCTTTTCTACCCCCATCCCTTTCTTTCCTCCCTCCCTGCCTTTATTCAACAAACACCAATTGATGCAGTAAAAATCATTGTTGGCCGGGTGCGGTGGCTCACGCCTGTAATCCCAGCCCTTTGGGAGGCCGAGGCAGACGGATCACGAGGTCAGGAGTTTGAGACCAGCCTAGCCAATATGGTGAAACCCCATCTCTACTAAAAAATACAAAAATTAGCCAGGCGTGCTGGCATGTGCCTGTAGTCCCAGCTACTCAGGAGGCTGAGGGAAGACAATCACTCAAACCTGGGAGGCGGAGGTTGCAGTGAGCCGAGATTGCGCCACTATACTCCAGCCCGGGTGACAGAGTGAGACTCTGTCTCAAGCAACAACAACAACAAGCAACATAATAGACACATCCTGGTCTATGGCAGTTTCCTGCCCCAGGGAAGTCCAATGTCTTGCCCAATATTTACAGGGTGCTCCTCTGGATAATCACTGCTTTACCCAAGGAGCTTTCAAATATCCACATTCTAGGACTTCCCACTCAGGGATTTTCAACAGTCCCTCGTGGGCCCAGAGGACAGGCAGGTTTGGGAACCTGCCCAGTCTCATGGAGGATAGACATGCACACAGGTGACCGTGATGCCAGAACCCCCTTGCTGTGACAGACATGGAGCCCATGGTAGTCCAGGAGAGGGGACCCTGGGCAAGGCTCCAGAGGAAAAGCAGCTCCTGAACAAGGTGCTCCAGTAGGCAACTGTTAACTTTATAGATGTCAAGAACATCTATAAAGTCCGGATTGAAAAACAGAGAAACTCAGCTGCTGTAAGTAGCTGCTAGAAGGAATTGGAAGACAACTAAGGCAGACAGGACTTGAGGGCTAAGAGAAGGGAGCTGCAGAGAAATACGCTCAACATTCTGGAGGAGGTGGGAGGGGGGAGAAAGAGAGAAAGAGAGAGAGAGAGAGAAAGAGAGAGAGAGAGAAAGGGGAGGCAAAAATTGGAGTTCAGGCACTCACAATCCCAACTCATCTGGACTGTTCTGCCCCAATGTTTCAGGGACAGCCCACACTACTCTGGCCAGGCCCTTTCTCATGGTCTGCTTTCTTTTCTCCCGTCTGCCTTCCACCTTATTCAGTATTTTGATGATCTTCCTCTTTGCAATCCTTCTTATCAATCTTCCCAGCAGGACACTATCCTGCTTCTTCAACATCTCTACTCAAAAGGGTACCGAGTATCCCTCTCTAAGGCACAGAAGTCTTCCCCTAGTGTTACCTAGCTCGTTATAATCCTCCATCAGCATACACATGCCCTTCTTGCAGACTGTGTTCAGTTAATCTCCCAGACCCCAATCTCTACCACCAGAAAACAACTCCTTTCGTTCTTAAGCGTTATTGGGTACTTCTGACTCTGGATACCAGGCTTTGCTATCCTAACCAAACCACTTTACAAGCTCACAAAGGGTAACTTAACTGATCCCATAGACCCTAAGTCTTTTCCCCATTCCTCCTTTTGCTCTCTCATAAAGGCCCTGGAGACAGCTCCCACACTAGCACTCCCCAACTCGTCCCATCCCTTTTCTTTACACACGGCTGAAATCCAAGGCTGTGCTGCTGGAGTCCTCACACAGGAGCCAGGCTCACAACCTGTTGCCTTTCTGTCAGAACAACTTGACCTCACAGTTCTAGGCTGGCCCTCATGTCTGCATGTGGTGGCAGCCGTCACTTTAATACTTCTAGAGGCCTTCAAAGTCACGGGCTGCGCTCCACTTACCCTTTACAGCTCTCACAACCTTCAAACATTAATATCCTCCTCACACCTTTCACATGTATCGTCTGCCCCTCGACTCCTCCAGCTCTATTCGCTCTTTGTTGAAACTCCAACAGTAACTATTACCCATGGGCCCGATTTCAGCCCAGTTTCTCACTTAGCACCCAACACAAGTCCTGAACCACATGCTTGTGTTTCCCTAATACACATAGCATCTTCCCCCTTTCCTCAGAGTTCTACTCTTCCAATTCCAAACCGAGACCACACTTGGTTTATCGATGGCAGTTCTAAACCCAATCAATTTTCACCAGGTAAATCTGGATATGCTGTCGTGTGCCACACCACTATTATCAAAGCTGCTGCACTTTCCCCCTCCACCACTTCCCAACAAGCAGAACTGATTGCTTTAACTCATGCACTCTCTTTCGCTGATGCACATTAACATTTATACTGACTTCAAATATGCTTTCCTCATCCTCCATAACCATGTGGTCATCTGGACCTAAAGAGGCTTCCTTACCACACAAGGCTCTTCCATGATCAATGCCGCCCTAATAAAGGCCCTCGTTAAGGCTGCTGTCCTGCCGGCCAAGGCTAGAGTCATTCATTATAAAGGACACCAGAAACCTACTGCTCTTATTGCAAAGGAAAATGCGTACGCTGACAGGACAGCCAAAAATAGAATAAAATAAAATAAAATAAAATAAAATATAAATAAAATAAAATAAAATAAAACAAAATAAAATAAAATAAAAATAAATAAATAAAATAAAAAAAATAAAAATAAAAGAGCCAATGGCCTCCCACACCGGTAAATATTTCACCAGCCCCCCACTCCAGAAGCCAGTATTTTTCTTTCTCCTTTATCACCCCTCCTACTCTTCTTTCTGAAACCTGCCTTATACCAGACTTTTCATTTCGGGCAAGTGGTCCTTCGATCATGGGAAATTCTTCTTCCCTGCCTCACAAGCTCCAATCCATTCTTTCCTCCCTTCATGATTCACCTCCACGTGGGATACAAGCTCTGGCTTGCCTCCTGCAGCCTCTCATCTCCTTCCCTCATGGAAATCCATCCTTAAGACCATCCCTCTCATATGCTCTGTCTGCCATGCCACCAGCCCCACGCTTTCTCAGCGTCTCCTCCTTTTCCTGCGCGTCAGGCTCGATGGAGTTTACTCCAACACAGATTGGCAGATTGACTTCACTCATATGGCCCGTGTCCGAATTTGAGTATCTGCTAGTTGGACTGACATCTTCACCAGGATGGGTCGAGGGCCTTTCCCACTAGCTCGAAAAGGCTACTGCAAGTCATCCCTTCCCTTCTAACAGATATAATTCCCTATTTGGCCTTTCCTACTTCTGTTCAATCTGACAATGGTACAGCTTTTTTTTTTTTTTTTTTTTTTTGAGACGGGAGTCTCACTCTGTCACCAGGCTGGAGTGACAGATGGTGCGTATCTGTGCGTCACTGCAAGCTCCCGCCTCCTGGGTTCACGCTGTTCTCCTGCCTCAGCCTCCTGAGAGAAGCTGGGCTATACGGCACTTGCCACCACCCCTGGCTAGTTTTTTGTATTTTTGGTACCGAGATGGGTTTTCACCCGCTCCCCAGGATGGTCTCGATCTCCTGACCTCGTTGATCTGCCTGCCTCGGCCTCGCTGAAGTGGCTGAGATTACAGGGCGTCAGCCACCATGCCTGGCCAACAACCAAGACGGCTTTTCATCGGTCAAATCACCCAAAGCCGTCTCTCAAGGCTCTTGGTATTCAGTGGAACCTTCATAGCCATTTACCATCCTCAATCTTCAGGAAGGTAGAATGGACTAATGGTCTTTTAAAATACACCACCTCACCAAGCTCAGCCTCCAACTTAAAAAGGACTGGGACAGTACTCTAGCCTCTTGCCCCTTCCAGAAATTAGAGGTTTGCCCTTGAAATGTAACAGGGTTACAGTCCATTTGAACTTTTATATGAACGCACTTTCTTGCTCAGCCCCAAACCTTGTTCCAGACCCCAGCCTCTGGGCAGCTTCTTCCAGTCCCTCCAGCAAGCTAGACAAAGAAATCGCCAGGCTGCTAATTTTCTCCACAACCTTTCCGTAGCCTCTCTAATAACTTATCTGCCTAGCATCGCAGACGTATCACCAAACTTTATCAATCCTCAGGCCCGGTTGGACTCCTTTAGCTGCGGTTGTCCTCCAAGACCACCGAGGCCTTGAACTTACTGCTGAAAAAGGAGGACTTTGTAATGTTTAAATGAGAGTGTTGTTTTCTACCTAAATCAATCTGGCCTAGTACTATGACCAACGTAAAAAAAATCAAGGATAGAGCCCAAAAATTCACCACCAAGTAAATATATTATGCTGAACCCCCTCGGGCAACTCTCTAACCTGGATGTCCTGGGTCCTCCAAGTTCTCAGTTCTTTTAATATCTGTTTTTCTGCTTCTCTTTATTTGTACCTTGCGTCTTCCGTTTAGTTTCTCAATTCATACCAAACCAAGGCGCCGAAGCTACACCAATCATTCTATACAAACAAAATGCTCCTTCTAACAACCCCACAATATCACCTCTCTACCCCAACAATCTTCTTCAATTTAATCTTTCCCACTCTATGGTTCCCACGCCACCCCTAATCCCATCGAAGCAGGCCCTGAGAAATACCGCCCATTCTCTCTCCATACCACCCCCAAAATTTTTTGTCGCCCCAACCTTCACCACTATTTTGTTTTTTTTTAATTATAGAAGGACAGGAATGTCAGGGCCTCTGAGCCCAACCTAAGCCATCACTCCCCTGTGACCTGGCACTGTGTACCATCCCGATGTTCCTGAAGCAACTGAAGACCCACAAAAGAAGTGAGAATAGACAGCTTCCTGCCTTCACTGTGACCCTCCCACCATGGTGAGTTGTTCCTGCCCCACCGCGTAACTGGTTGAATTGACCTTGATGGACATTCCTTCTCCTGGACAATGAGTATCAGAAGCTCCACAACGCACCTTGTAACCCCTGCCCCTGCCCGCAAGAGAAAACCCCCTTTAAACTGTAATTCTTCCACTAACTACCCAAATTCTATAAAAACTGCCCCACCCCATCTCCTTGCTGACTCCTCTTTCGGACTCAAGGTCTGCCATCGTCTGCACCCAGGTAGATTAAAAACTTTATTGCTCACACATCATACACACACACACACACCAACCATCATACACACACACACACAACACACACACACACATATAATTGGAGTTCAGGGTACTCTAAGGAGGTAGAGTCCTAGTAAACTCTCCAGGCTTTCTATCAAGAACCCAGAAAAAGACCTGCCTTCCATAAGTCCTTAAGTCTAATCTCAAATCATCTCCAACCCTGACAGAAACCAGCCGGTCTTTCTGCATTCTGCCTGCCAAAAAGACAAGAATCCTCTTGGAAGAAGAGAACATCATCTGGAGCCTCTGCACTGTCCACACGTGATATCCAAGATTCAATTAAAAATCACCACACATGCCAGGAAGCAGAGCTAAATAATCAAGAACCACAGAAACAAAACAAACTAAAACAAGCAAACACAAACCAAAGGACAATAGAAACAGACCAACAGCAGATCCAGATATTGGGGTAATTAGACACATCTGTTAATATGATGAATACAGTAAATGCAAAGATGGAGAATTTCACTTGAGAATGAGAATGTACAGATAGAATCCAATGGGAATTCCAAAGCCAAAAATGATAATTCAAAAGGTAAGTAGAGCTGCAGATTAGATAGAATATAAGAGATGAGCTAAACTGAAAGATGGTTAACAGAAAGCATTAAAATTGAAGCACAGGAGAAAAAAAAGATGTAAAACACAGAAAAGACCATGAAAGGCATCTACGTCTTATAAACATACCTAACCTATGTGCAGCTGGACTTCCGAAAAAACAGAAGGGAGAAAATGGGGCAGAAGCAATATTTGAGGTGTCTGACCAAGAATTTTCCAAAACTGATGAAAGACATCAGGCCATGTTTAGTTAAGAATATGATGTGCTCTATGAACCCCAAACAGGTTATAGTTGCATAATGTCAGTATTACTTTTTCCTTTTCTATCCATAGTTTTATTTATTTTTCTTACCTTGTTTTTTCCCTAGGATATCTAGCACAATGTTGAAAAGTATGGCCCAGACCCTATCAGAATAATCCCAGCCCATCATAGCAAAATTGGTGAAAACAAAAAAAAAGGGAAAAATGACAAAACAGCCAGAGAATAAAGACATCTACTTTCAAAAGATTAATAATAAGGTAAATGGCTGACTTTTCAACAGAAGCAATAGAAACCAAAGACAATAGAGTGACATATTGAAATTGCTGAAAGAAAATTACTGCCAATCTAGGGTTCTATATCTAGAGAAAATATCTTTCAAAAATGAAAATGAAATAAATATGTTTTTGGATGAACAAAAACTAAGAGAATTCATTGACAGCAGACCTGCACTAAAAGAAATACTAAAAGGAATTTTTAGACAGAGGGAAAATAATCCCATATGAAAGTCTGATAAGGTAGAAAAGAATAAAGAACATTGGAAAGGAAAATATATATGTGAGTAAAGCTAAATGAATATTGATTGTTTAAAATAGCAATAACAATGTCTTGTGGGGATTAAATATAAGTAACATTAATACATGACAAAAATAAACAAAAGGTGGGGTGGGGGGGAAGGTAAATGAAGTTAAAAGCATTTTTAAAACCTTAGGTTAAGGTTTTCACATTGTCCAAAGGTGGTGTAAATATTGTTTTAAGAAAGACTCTAAAAAGCCAGGAATGTCTGTGGCAATTTCCAGTGCAACCACTTGAAGAATAATAAAGACACACATAACTAACCAAATAATAGAGAGAAATGGCAATTTAAAAAAGAATTGATTAACCAAAAAGTAGGAGGTAAAAAAGTCCAAAAAACAAATGGTATAGCTATAAAACTTATAGTAATATAGTGGATGTAAACCCAGACATACATCAGTACTTATAGTAAACACAAATGGCCTAAATATTCCAATTAAATGACAAAGTTATCAGACTGATTTTTTTAAAACTTCAACTATATATTATATACAGAAGACACACTTTAATATAAAGAACCAGAATGATTAAAAGTCAAAGGATGGAAAAAATATCAATATACCATGCAAACACTTGAAAGAAACTTGCTGCAGCTATAGAAATATCAAATAAATATATTTCAAAATAAGAAATTTTACTAGAGATACAAAGGGATGCTTTATAGTCAACAGAAAGATATAACAATTTTAAATTATGTACATATCAAAATACATAAACCCAAAACTGACAGAACTAAAATAAGGAATAAACCATTAATTGTGATTACATATTTTAACTTAAAATTTAGTACAACTCTTTCAGGAAATCATAGAATTTCATACACACACACACAAAATTGACAAAAATTACCAAATATAGATATATTTTTAAGTGCACAAAAAATCATTTACCACAATAGCCCATGGTGAGCCATAAAGCCAGCCTCAACACAGTTCAAAGGACTGAAATCTTGTCCTCTGATAACAATAGAAACGAGTAAAGACCAATAACAAAAGGACAGCTATAAAAAAACTCAGTGTTTGGAAATTAAGTGATACCCTTCTAACTTATCTATAGAACAAGATTAAATCACAGTGAAAATTTAGAAACAGTTTGAACTGGATATCATGAAAATATGATATCCCATATCATATTATGGTATCATCATATGTAGCTAAATCTGTGTTTGAAAATACCTGTACAGCCCTAAATGCATTTGAGCCCAAAAAGAAGGCTGAAAATTAATGATCTAAATTTATGACTCAGGAAGCTAATAAGGACTGTATATTAAACCCAAAGTAGAAGGACACAAATAATAAAGAACAGAAACCAACAATTTAGAAATCAGATTTATAATGGAGAAATCAACAAAACTAAAATTGCTTATTTAAAAGACTAATAAAATTGATAAAACTCAATCAAGACTCAGGCCTGCCTCTCACAAGAGTGGAGACCACATGCCACATGTCTAAATAGTTAAGTTATAAATCAAGCTAGCAAACAATGGCATGAAATATTTTCTGTTTCTGCTTTGACAAATATACCTTCCTACAATAGAGAAGGCTAGGTTCAAATTTAGGAGTCTCAGACTCCTTGGAGATTTGTGCCAGCAGCTGAGGTGGTGGGGAGCTGGTACCTGCCACACACTTTCACTACCCTGGCACCATCCTGTGCTGTGAGGAGCCTGTACCTCCAAAGTCTGACCACAGCCCCACAACATCTGCCCCTTAGCTACCTGCTTGGCCTACACCATGTTCCCATGGCTTGTCTTTGAAAGGACAAAGCCAGTGAGGATTTGCAGGCTCTGGGAGCAGGCTGGGGGCCATTAGTTAGGGACATTTGGGGCCTGAATATCTAGGCATGGTCTCGGAAGGGGTGTGTGGGCCCTGGGTGTGCAGTTTCCTTAGCTCCATGAACTTTATACCTGCGGCGAGGGGTGCGGACCACAGGACGGTTGTGGTAGCTCAGGGTCCTGAGCAGGGGCCCCTCTTTCCTGGGCCTGAGGGCCATACTGGAGACAGAGTACAAAATAGAGAAGACAGACACAAATGATGGATAACAAGAACGAGAAAGCAGACATTACAACAGTTTCCACAGACAGGAAAAAGATAATGTGAGTACATTATTAATAATTATTCAAATACATTGGAAAATCTGGATGAAATGGACCATTTTCCAGAAAAGCACCACTTCCCAACACTTGCATTAGAAGAAGTAAGCAACCACAATGTCCTATATCTAGAAATCAGTTTGATTTCTAATTAAAATTCTTTTTGTAAAGAGAACTCTAGGTACATAGAGCTCCATTGGTAAAAATTTTCTAGACATTGCTGGAAGAAATAACACTAATCTTCCACAAACTTCCAGGAATAGGTAGAGAGACCATTTCCCAGTGAATTTGAACCTGAAAAAGATCTTACAATATGAGACAATATATCTTATAAATATACATATCTCTTATAAATCCTAAACAAAAATACCAGCAAACCAATTCCATTAACAATGTTAAAATATTATGACCAAACTGAACTTATTTCAGGGATGTAAAGTTGGTTTAATACTCAAAAATTAACAAAATAAAGGAGAAAAAAACCCCAAATGATCACCTTGATAGGTGCTCAAAAAGCATTTGGTAAAATTTAACACCTGTTTGTAAGAACGCTTAGCAAATTAAAGAGAAATGACCGAACCTACAACAAATAGCATGTTAAATAGTAAGCTATTGAAAGCTATACCCTGATGTTGGAGTTGAAACACAGATGCCTGCCACCTCCACTCCTATTCAACATTGCGTTGGATGTTCCAGGGACGTAATAAGGCAAGAAAAAGAAATAAAAAGTTATGGATTGGAAAGGAAAAAATGAAACTGACATTATCCCCAAAAGCATGATTTTGAAAGGAGAAAATTCAGATGAACTATTGGAATTAAAAAGTAAATTTGGCAAAGTCACTGAATACAAGATTAACACTCAAAAGTCAATTGTTCTTCTATATACTAGGAACAAACAAAATCCTAAAAACTCATGCCTTTTTAAACAACATTAAAAAAATGAAATGCGTAAGAACAAACAAAAAAGATGCATGCCCTCAACAAAGAAAAATCACCAAACATTACTAAGAGACATGAAAGAAAACCAGAATGAATGGCAGGATGGTCCATGTTCATGGATTGGAAGGTCTCAATAAGCATAACCATCAGTTCTCCCCAAACTGGGGCCAGGCATGGTGGCTCACGTCTGTAATCCCAGGACTTTGGGAGGCTGAGATGGGCAGATAATCTGAGGTCAGAAGTTCAAGACCAGCCTAGCCAACATGGTGAAACCCTCTCTCTACTAAAAATACAAAGAAATTGGCTGGGTGTGGTGGTGGGCATCTATAATCCCAGCTGCTTGGGAGGCTGAGGTAGGAGAATCACTTGAACCTGAGAGGTGGACGTTGCAGTGAGCCAAGATCGTGCCATTGCACTCCAGCCTGGGTGATAAGAACAAAAAAAAAAAAAAAAAAAAAAAAAAATTCTCCCCAAATTGATCTTGATCTGTAGATTCAATGTGATCCCAATCAAAATGTCAGAAGGCATGTGTGTATGTGCATGTGTGTGTAAGAGAGGTTGACAAGCTGATACTGAAATTTATACGGAAATGCCAAAGGCCAACAAGAGTGAAGACTCCCTCAAGGCAAAAGTGAGAGGACGTATACTACCTGATATTCATATTGACCAACAATAGTTATAACAGTGTAATATTCAAGGATACATGGATCAAAGTAGAGATTCTAGAAACTGACCTGCATATATTCCACAATTTGATTTACTACAAAGATGCTGCTGTAGTGCAGTGTGGGAAAGGACTGTGTTTTCAATGAGTAGTGTGTAATCAATAAGTGGTGTGGAATCAGTAAGTAGTATGGAATCAATAAGTGGTGTGGAGAGTCATAGGGAGAAAGCTGGACCTTGACCACCTACCTTATGTCATACACAAAGCCAATTCCAGATGCAAAAAGGCCAACCATAAAGCTTCCAGAATATACCACAGAAGGCTACCTTCATGACCTTAGGATGCACAAATATCTCTTAAACAGAACACAGAAATCAGTAACCACAAAGGAAAAGATTGATAAATCTTCAATAAAATTAGAAACCTGTGTTGATCAAAAGACAACATTAAGTAAGTGAAAAGGTAAGACACAGAGCGGGAGAATATATTCGAAATACATATAAATCTCAAAGGACTTGTCTCCAAAATAGGTAAGCCACTCTTACAAAGGAATAGAAAAAGACCAATAACCCAATTAAAAAAATTCTTGTATGAGCACTTCCTCAAAAGAGGCTCTTCAAATGATCCATATGCCTATGATACGGTGACCACCAGCATTAGTCCTCAAAAAGACACAACGTAAAACCACAATGAGATACCACAACACACACACCAGAATGGCTCAAAGCAAACCAAGACCAGACCCCAAGCCAAAACCTGACAATGTCAACAGGAAATCTGTGGTGTGTTTATACAACAGAATACTCTAGAGCGACGAGAATGAAGGACTTCTACACGGAACCACGTTGAAGAATCTAACATACGAGGTTAGAACAAAAGCTCGATTCCACTGAATTCAGCAACAGGCAAGTTGAATCCACAGTGATGGGTGGAGGGTAATGACTGGGGGTGGGTGGGCATCATGAAGGGGGCTTCAGGGGAGCTAGTAATGTTCTTTAGCTTGATCTGGGTGGTAATCATCGGATACATTCATGTTGTAAAAATTCTTCAAACTGTAAAATTATGATGTGTACACTTTTATGAACGTCAGCTGCAATAAAAACTGTTTGCTTTCAAATAAAAAAAAAGTGTATATGGCAATGGAAGGTTCTTGAAGCACAAATAAGCCTGGGTAAATGCTGACACTGGTGGTCAACCATGCATCACGTTGCTTTCTGTCCTCATGAGAATTTCCAAGCATGTCCTCTCCCTTAGTTTTCCTGTAACCCTGTTAATATCCCCATTTGACAGGTAAGGAAATTGAGGTCAGAGATGTGAGTGAACTTGTCCTAGGTCACACAGCTAGAGAATAGCAGAGTAGGATTTAAATCCAGGTCCTATCTTCAAATATCACGTGTTCTGCCTTTTAATTTAACTACTCCTGAGGGGAACTAGAACCACAAGCACTAAACATTTGTGAGGTGCCTACGGGGAGCACAATTCTCGATGTTATAGAAGTTAGGAGGAAAAGCTTGAGGACAGCACAGGAGAGAGAGTTGGGGCCCCCAACAGTGGTGCAGCAGTTACCTTGGGGGTGGTGGAGGTGGGCTCAAGGTCAACAGAGAAAGGAAAAGCACAGGGAGCGGGGAGTCAGAGAAGCCTCCAGGGAGGAGGAGCCATAGGGCTGGGCTTAGGAGCTGCCTGGGGAACGAGGAAGGGGGCTCCGAGTGAGAAGCAGCAGGAGCAACGGTGTGATGTGGTGCTAAGTAAGTGGGTCATGACCTGCACCTGCCCTGTGGGGCGGAGGACCTGGCCCTCCGATTCTGCAGCCTGTTCCCAGCACTTCTGTGTCAATAGTCAACGAAATTCAAACCTCACCTGTAACAGGTACTAAACAGCTGTGTTATCACAGCTGCCATGGATTTCAGGGTTTGGCTAGTTTTGTCATTATGTATCTTGCACCCCGAATAGGATGCAGGGGTTTCCAGGTGAAGGGACCATGCCAGGAGGAAAAGCTCCAGGCAACATTCAGGTGATTTTCCTAGAATGCAGTCTGTCATCTCCAGAGATGGAAGAATCATTCCTAAAACAGCCCAGGGAGCCACCTCTATTGCTTAAAACGCAGACAGTGGTTGGGCGTGATGGTTCATGCCTGTGATCCCAGCACGTCGGGAGGCTGAGCAGGTGGATCACCAGAGGTCAGGAGTTCGAGACCAGCCTGACCAACATGGTGAAACCCTGTCTCTACTACAAATACAAAAATTAGCTGGGCGTGGTGGCAGGCACCTGAAATCCCAGCTACTCAGGAGACTGAGGCAGGAGAATCGCTTGAACCCGGTAGGCAGAGATTGCACTGAGCTGAGATTGCGCCACTGTACTCCAGCTTGGGCGACAGAGTGAGACTCCATCTCAAAAAAACAAAAACAAAACAAAACAAACAAATAAACAAACAAAAAAAACACAGCATGTAGATTCATAGAAGATTAGGTAGCCATATTGCTTGCTCATTCATTCGAATATTCACTCACTTCCTGGAATAGTTATCCCCACCATTACCTTTTAGCATTTATCCTCCATCCCCAGTGCCCATAACAGCTCCCGGAACACAGGAGGTGCTCAGAGCATGACCCGCTGAATAAATGAACCAACTGCCACTTATTCCATGCCAGCCATGTGGCAGGCATTGCACTTCAGGCTGGTTGTTTGGGTCATCTTCAAGACAGGGACTATCATATCCCCACTTGACGGATGAGGAAACCAAGGCATAGAGAGGAGAAGTCACTTGTCCAAGATCACCTGACTGTGAACAGTCAGGCTTTGAAACCTGATCTGTCAACTGCAAAGCCAGAGCGGTTGCCATACCACCACGGGGGCTTCTGTTGTTTCCGGTGGGTGACTTGGGAGCATTGAGAAGCGCTGATGGTAGGAGCTGAGCTTCCTGCTCCCACTTCATGTCGGGTCATGGTTTATGCTGCTGAGGTGGGCTTTTGGCATCTTTATGCGTCTTAGATTTCCACCTCCGAGATGTCACAGCCAGCTCCTCCCATAAGCCACCAGAAAGCAATCAGGGGCCAGCATCAGTGGCAATTGCTGTGAAAAAACAGTTGTGGTTCAGGAAGAAAACACATCCTGCTTGTCCGGGAAGCATATGCCCAGTTGTTCACGGGACACACACACAGACCCAAAGAAACCAGGTGTGGCCCTCGACATTCAAGAAGAACCTGTTTCCACTGGTAAACACACTGCCCAGGATCCTGTCTGTCCACTTTCTGCTGAGGCAGTGAGGCCCCCCCAAGGGGTATAATTTCCTGAGGAGCAGAAACCACTCACCGATGTGGAGAGGTCTCCAGCACGCACAAAACAGCACCTAGTGGCCAGAAAAGGTAACTGTGCCTCAGTAACCACGGTTGGGGGGTGGTC
>NW_016803499.1:3584785-3587664 GCF_001698545.2 Rhinopithecus bieti | reverse complement strand
CTCTCTCTCTCTCTCTCTCTCTCCTTCCTTCCTTCCTTCCTTCCTTCCTTCCTTCCTTCCTTCCTTCCTTTTTGACAGAGTCTCGCTCTTGTCACCCAGGCTGGAATGCAATGGTGTGATCTTGGCTCACTGCAACCTCCATATTCTGGGCTCAAGTGATTCTCCTACCTCAGCCTCCTGAGTAGCTGGAATTACAGGTGCCTGCCACCAGGTGCAGCTAATTTTTATTTTATTTTTTGTATTTTTAGTAGAGACAGGGTTCACCATGTTGACCAGGCTGGTCTTGAACTCCTGACCTCAGGTGATCCTCCCATCTCAGCATCCCAAAGTGCTGGGATTACAGGTGTGAGCCACCGCGTCCGGCTTAATGTCCTTTTTCTTTCCAGGATCCCATCTTACATTATTCTTTTTGATACCCAAATTGCATCATTTTTGGGCAACAAGAGCCCCTCCAGGAGCCCCTGTGTCTTTCTGACCTGACTCATTAAGCTTGGAGGAGTTCTTTGCCACCTGGAAGAGCGACATCCTCCAGGCTCATGAAGCCCCTTTTCGCCCTGGGACCTGGAATTGGCCACTTCTCTCAGTGTCTGGGTAGTCTCATGCATCTCAAATGGCCATATTCTTAGAAAAGCTTGAAATAACAAGCTACGTTTTATTTATTTCTTCCAAACACCTGACCTGCTTTTGAGATATTCTTAGCCTCTTCTTTCACACAGGTAGGTTTTGCTAAGCTGTCTCCCCAGTCCACTGTCCCTGGAATACGGGGGTCTCAGAGCTGCACTTACTGTTAACAGCCTCCCACCCCCAGACATGAAGTCTTAGGTTGACAGCAGACGATGACCAGCTATGGTGTGTGCCATCGTGCCCTGGCATGCAAATGTTGAATAAATAAAAAGAGTCCTGCAAACCATTTTGCAGGGAACCATATATGCTTTTATTAAAAAGATCAGAAAATTGGCACAATGGCATAGACTAACACTGGGCATTTCTGCTGAACCCAGTGAACTCAACCTTTATTTCGTAATTATTCCTGCACCTTTGTCATGCATCCAGAGTCCTTTTTGCTCATGCCTCTTCAGCTCATGTTAACTTGAATCACGGCCAGACTCAAGGACAGAGTCCCAGTGATCTGGGGACTGAACTCCGCCATCCTCTCCCTCACCTGGTTTTTGAACAGTCATCTAAGTTGACGTGAGTTAGATGTCCAGAGCAAGAAAAGACTGGGTGGAGGGGTGAGGCACATTCCTTGTTCTCTAAAGTCCAGTTCCCAAATGAACAAAACCCTCACCATCTTACATTTGCATCTTTCTCAATTTTTCTAGCATTAGTCCATTCCATCTCATACAACACAGGAGTCCTCCTTTGGGTCTGAAGCCAGTATGGTTCTGGCTCTGCTGGGGAGAGGCCATCTTGAAACATCTTTTCATGTGGATGTTGTGGGGAAAGAGCCTTGGAAAGCGAAGATCTTCCCTTAAACACCTTTCCCATATGATACAGAAAAAATCAGATGTGTGAGTTGTGTCCAGCCTCACATCCAGACAAGCTAGAAGCTCCATCGATTAATAGATCAAGCATTTACCCTGGTGGCCTGGCCTGGAATATTTTCTGAGTTTGTTGCTGTTGTTCTTTAATGTCACCAATCATAGATTTAGGGACGAGTGGAAGATTATTGATGATATTTTTTCTCTCAAGAAAACTTATTCTTCAAATTTGTTTTCTTTCTACACAAGCAGAGCTTCTTAACATCCTGGTAGTTTCAGAGATTTCACTTCTAGGGCATCATGGCAGTTTCAGAAATTTTGCTTCTAGAGTATTTGTGAGTTGGACTTCTACCAATGAAAAGGCAATATTGGATTTTTAAAAATGTACATGTCACGTATTTTTTGGTAACTCTTTATATTGATATAATCCCAAACATATAGAAAAATTGCCAAGATTGCACAAGGAATGCCTATTTAGCCTTCACATGGATTCACTAGTTGTTTATGCTTTGCCATGTTTTCTTTATCATTTTGTTCTACCTTATATTTCTTATTTGCCTTCTATCTTATCTTTCTATCTTCTCATGTCCCCATTTCTACTTCTATCTGTATAGTTGTACATATCTACGCATTTTCCTCTAAACCATGGGAGTGTAATTTAAAGAGTAAGTACTTTACTGAATATTTCTTTATGTTTGAAAACATGGTAATACTATAATCTAATCTATAGTCTTTATTCAAATTTCATGCACTGTTCCAAAAATGTCCTTCAGAGCTTGTTTTTCCAGGTCTAGGATTCAATCTAAGATCAAGTATTACAGGGAGTTGTCTTGTCTTCTTAGACTCTGTTAATCTGGAACAGTTTCAGCCTTTGTCATGATAACAGCCTTTGTGATCATAACAGTTTCAAAGAATATATGCCAGCCACTATTCTGATCTTTATAATTAATGAGAAATTGATGGGGAGATACTTCATGACTATGTAAATATCCTGTTCCTCATCAAACATTTACTATCAACACTAGCTTTAGAATCTATTGATGGTTTCCTTCTATATTTATAAGTTGGCATTCTATTGTAAAGAAGGATTTTCCTTCTTCATTGTTTATTATTTATTTATTTCCATTTGGACTAATGGATTCCTATTTTACTCAGTTGGTTACAATCAAGTACTATCATTATTTATTTTGATGAATAAGTTGTTCTATACTTGACCCATAGTAGCACCTTCCAGCTGACTTCTCTGTCCCTTTGAGGGAAATAGTATACAATTGGGTCTCACTTTTTGATTCAAACTATAATGTCTGTCTTTTAATTGGAATGTGTAGACCATTTACATTTAATGTATTAATAAATGTGCATATAAATCTACCATCTTGATATATATATATATATATA
>NW_016803499.1:3534415-3583528 GCF_001698545.2 Rhinopithecus bieti | reverse complement strand
AAAAAAAAAAAAGATTTTTTCTCTTTATCACTTGTTTTCAGCAGTTTGATTATGATGTTCCTTGGTGTGTTTTCTTCATGTTTCTTCTGATTGAAATTTATTAAGATTTTAGATCTGTGGGCTTCTACTTCTCATTAACAATGGAAAAATTTTTATCATTTTTTCTTCAAATACTTTTTCTGCACCCCACTTCCATTTCTTGGACTTTCGGCACATGTGTGTTGGACTACTTGGTATTGTTCCACAAATCTATGATGTTCTATGTATTTTTCCCAGTGCTTTTTCTCTCTGTTTTATCCTGAAGAGTTTCTATTGCCATGTCTTCAATTTTGTTGATCCTTTCTTCTGCAGTACCTTATCTGTCATTAATCCCATTCTGTGTATTTTTCAACTATAGGAGTTCCATTTGGATTGTTTCAAAAATATCTTTCTTTCTTTTCCTCATCATTTCATGATACGTTCTTGAATAGATGCAGCACACTTTTAATCATTTTAATATTATTTTCTTCTAATTTTATCATTTGTCTCATTTCTGGGTCTGTTTCTATTGATTATTTTCTAGTTATGGGTCACATTCTCTCACTTCTTTGCTTGCCTGCTAATTTTTTATCAAATGCCAGACATTAAGATTTTATGTTGTTGAGTACTAGATTTTATTGCTTATTCTTTAATTCGTGTTAGAATCTGTATGAGCACACAGTTAAGTTGCTTAGAATCCATTGACTCTGTTCAGGGTTTGTTCCTACACTTTGATAGGGCAGATCCAGAGAAGCCTTGAATCCCAATGATACTCTTCTGAGAACCCTGCTCAGTGATGCCCTGTGGATCTTTTCACCTCAGTTGGTGAGACCATGAGCTATTCCCAGCCCTCTGTGAGCCCTCAGAAATGTTGGATCTACTATCTTCTGGTGGTTCTTTCCCTAGCCCTGGGTAGTTTCCTCTCATGCTTATGCAGGTTAGTACTCAACCAAAGACTTAAGGGTACCTCTCTGTAGATTTCTGTCTCTCTCTCTCAATCCGTGTGTGTGTGTGTGTGTGCACGCGCGTGCATGCGCACGCATGCACGAATGCAACATCCCCCTCTTGGGTATTCTGATTCGCACATTTTAACTTCTTGGGCTCCTTGAACTCTAACCATTTTATCTTCAATACAGTGAGACTGCTTGACTGCCTGAGTTCCTGTCTCTGTGCTGCAGCCTTTGGACAATTATCATGCGTTCAATTGTTTGAACAATTGTTTGAACAATTGTTTGCTTCACTTTTCTCAGGAATCAGCCCTGAGCTGCCTCAGGGCTGCTGTCCCACATTTCAAAGCCACTGTTTCCTATATTTTGCCTGTTTGTTGCTTAAGGCTGGGGAAGGGGCAAGTTAAGTCTGATCCCTGTTACTACATCATGGTCAGAATTGCAAGCCTCCCATGCATCCTTCTGCTGTGTTCTCATGACCATTAAGCTCACCTCTGCTTTCTCATGCACACTGATGCTCCAGCCTCTCCTGTGCTTTTCCCACCTCAGCCCAGGTATCAGTCATTTCTCTGAGATGCCCTACTTCCTTTTCATGGAGAATGATATTTAGAAGCCACAATCCAAGTAAATAGGTGTGCTTATTGCTGATGGTGTGTTGGCAAATTTTTAAAAATAGAAATTAAAGACATATGCGTTTAACCTACAGCAGGGAAATAACCAGGAACTTGAGGAGAGGTCCCCTGTTCTTTCCGCCTGAAATGAAAACATTGCAGGTTACAGAAAATTTCCTTCAACGTCCTCCACTAATAGGGAAGGAAGGACAGCAGTATTACTGTTTTTTCAGCATATTTTCACCAAGAACCTCCTTCCCACCAGGGTTTGTTCTAGATGCTGGTGATTACAGCAGCTATCAAAACAGACAAAAATCTCTGCCCCTGTGGTGCTTACATGAATACCTACTGTTTTGCTGCTGTTGTTATTTGAGCTCACATCTTTTCATGAAAGTCAATTTAGTTCTTTCTACATAGTTCCGCCATCTGGATGAAATGTGGCAATTTAAACCATCACTTAAATGTGTGTGAGTCTGGAGGTCAGGTTTCTCCCAGCCTAAATAGTTGTGTGTGTGTGAATTTAAATCTCCAAACTCAATATTACATGTATAAATGTCCCCATGCAAAAAATCAATGACACAAACCCATATGTGAAATATTGAGTGAGAAGAGTAAATATTGGGATGAGGGGTAAACCCTTGCTTTGTGATACAGGGGTCAAGGTTCACAGAAAACATTAATTTACTTGCCCTCTCCTATTTGCAACTGCCAAATAGCACTCACAAGACCCATTTTTTTTTTTTTTTTTTTTGGCAGATAAATTGAAATGTGATGTGATTGCCAATGTTGCTTGTGATTTAGGGAAACTGAGGTCGGCATCCCCTGCCCCTACTGTCATACATGGGGTGGGGTGGATGTGCCCCAAAGCATCACAGCCTCATGGAGTCTCAGGGCTGGAGGGCAATGGAGAGTCCCCCTTCTTTAACGCCTAATTCAGTGTCTGAACCCTGTCCACCAGGTCCCCACCAAGCTCCCAGAACCTCTCCACTGACAGGGCCCTCAAGCTATGATGCTTAGAAAGTTCTTTGTTCAACTTGACATTTGCTGATGGCTTCTTTATGACTTACACCGTTTCCTCTAAGTTCTGTTTTCTGACAGCACATGGAATCTGTGCAGCTGTTCATTCATAGCTCTGGTCTTCAGAGGGCTTCATAGTCTCCTTTCCAAGGCAGTTCGGTCTACTTTGATTGACCTGTCTTCACAGATCGTGCTGCAGCAGCTAGTGTCCTTGGGCTGAGCTCTGAACTGCCTCATCCAACAGTCACATTTTATTTTATTCTATTTGAGACAGAGTCTCACTCTGTCACCCAGGATGGAGTGCAGTGGCACAATCTCAGCTCACAGCAACCTCGGCCTCCCAGGCTCAAGCGATTCTTGTGTCTCAGCCTCCTGAGTGCTGGGATTGCAGGTGTGTGCCACCATTAGTAAACATACTAATTTTTGTATGTTTAGTAGTGACAGGTTTCACTATGTTGGCCAGGCTAGTCTCGAACTCCTCCATCTTTTGTAACTTTTTCACAATATCTGGCCAACTATTTGTAACAAAATGTAATTTTAACATACCTTGCCCTAGAGTACTATCAGGATCTAAGTCAGCATACCTTCTCATCTGTTCTCTCAACCTGTCTAAAAAGTGCATGGGCCCTTCATCTTTCTCTTGCTGCAAATCAAAAGCCTTAGTCAGGTTTTGCGGTCTGGGTGCAGACTCTTTAATCCCTCTTATGATTAGCTCATACAAATCTTCCATATCTTCCCAGTGAGCTGCATTATTATTATCCCATTGCGGGTCTCGAGCAGGGAATTTGGTATCCGCTGCCGGATTATCTTGGCCGGCAGGGTGATCATGTTCCCAGGCTGCCATAGCAGCTCTGTGAATCATGTTTCACTCTTCCTTTGAGAAGAGAATACCTAGGATCAACATTAATTTTGTCCAGGTATATAGTTGGGGACCTAAGAACTGATCGATTTGCTCTGCTACTCCTTCTGGGTCATCTAGCAGAGGGTTGAGTTCTTTCTTTAGACCCTGAACTTCAGGAGCAGTTAAGGGGGATTTATGAATCCAGTTGCACCCCCACCTTGTGGCACTTCCTTTTGAGGAAAGAGCTTAAAAAGCTGGCTCTTAGGAAGTGCGAGGAAAGGGAAGATTCTGAATATCCTTTCTGCATTGTTCTGTTGATCTTTGGAGTCCTTGTTTTGAAGAGAAATGACGGTGATCATGTTCCTCAGGGACTTCTGCTTCCAGAATCAGAATAGTCACCTGAGGTGGAGGGGGAGATGGGACTACCACCTGCGGAAGGGGAGGTGGGACTACTGCCTGTGGAAGGGGAGGTGGAACATCTGCCTGTGGAAGGGGAGGTGGGACTAGAAACAGGGGAAGATGGTTTAAAGGGTCCCATTGCATACTTTCTGACTTTTTGCCTGAATCTATTTCTTGTTTTAAGTCCTTCAAGGGATAAAAAGAAACCAGCGCTTGCTGCCAGCATAGCGCATAATTGAGGATGCAGGATTTTGTTATTAACATACATTATTAAAAGTTGGCAGACCCAGTCTTCATCTGAGCCATATTTTGGCCAGAAAATGGCAGGTTTCAAGATAGGCTCTTGGGTCCAAAGAAAACAACAGTGCTTAATCATTAGTTGCTTTTTCTTACATTTGGTCTTTTCGTTCTCTTTCCAGTGTTTAAGAATGAGTCCTAAAGGACTATCAGGAGGGATTTGCTCTTTCTCACCTCCTTTGTTACCTGCCTTACTTCCTGTTCCAGGCTTGCTAGAAGTATTCCCCATGTTGGGTGAAAATCTTTCCCAGCAGACTCAATCCCCCAGATCCTCCAGACCAGGGATGTCTCACCTGTCCTGTCCTTAATGGCTTTTTAAGGCTAAATTTCTTACCCCAGAAATATCTTGCCTCTTTTTTCCTTTTTCCCCAGGAGATAACCTTTCCCCTTCTATTTTCTCTCCTGTATTGCTTTTTCCCTGGGAGATGATAATGTTTCTCCATTCTATTTTCTCTCCTGAAGGTTATACACATTCCTCTCACACTCACTCTGTCTTAACTGAAACCATTCACTCATACACACATTCCCTTCAAGAACTGACCATCAAGGAAGTACTTTACTGCTGCCTTGTGGTTTTTCCTACCTTGGCTCACACATGAGGTCTTCTGGTCCTGCGGTTTTGAAAGTCTCTCCTTCTCCCCTGCGTTGCTGAGAATCCAAGTGTGTTTCCTGCACCAGGTAAGTCCCGGCTTTCTCCCTGGAGGCCACTGCAATAGGATGGCAGGGCTCCCCACGAGAGAGGACCAAGGACTGTCTCAGAAGGGAAACAGATTCCCTGTACGGGCCACCAAATTGTTGGAAATGGGTGCTCGTTGTTGCAAAATCAACATTGAGACAAAGGATCTCTCAGCAAGGCTAGTTTACTTTCTGCAGAAAGGGTGTCGCTCACTAGCAGTCTTGCCACGAGAGCACACCCAAACAAAGGAGACGGGGACGTTTATAATCTTTGTAACCTGATGCAATCGTCCTATGGCTGTGTCCCATTTCCATTGGTCAGAACGGGACTTCACATTCTAAGCTTGACCCGATTGGCTAATAGCTTGAAACTTTTCTAAATAGGCAAAGGGGAAAGAGGGCAAAGAAAAGAGGAAGCTAGTCATGAGAGGGTCAGGAGGGTTTCCAAATAAGGAATGGCATGCACTATGGTCCAGGGCTCACTTAACCCTGTCCAGGCATGCCAGGGCAAGTCAGGGCAGCTGGACTGGAACATATATAGATATTCATAGAGCAAAGAAATGACAAGGTCTTTATGGTTTTAGGAAACTTTGAAGAAGAACTTCTCCATTCCTCACACAGTCCTCCTGCCTCGGCCTCCCAAAGTGCTGGAATTACAGGCATGAGCCACTGCACCTGGCAATGAGAGTCACGTTTTAATCCTCATGCTCACTCACCTTTTCTTTGCAGCAGGAGTAGCAGTTCACTGCTCTCTCCTTGGGTTGTAATTCAAGACCCTGCCATGGAATAAGTTTTCTTGTCTGCCTCAGTTTCCCCATCTGCAAATGGTAGTAATTGTGCTCATCCCAGGGGGTGATATGAGAGTCAAATGACTACATGGTAAAGTACTTGCCCAGAGCCCAGCACCTAGTGAGTACTCAACAAGCAGAGAAAACCGGGCTTCCTGGCAGCTGTTCCACCAGGTGCTTCGTGTATAGAATTTCAAGCCTTCAAGCAACATTTTCAGAAGTCAAAGCTGAGGTTCAAGGAGCACCTCTCCCAGGGGCCCCCCAGCTGCCACGTGGTAGAGGTGGGTTTGCATCCGTGCTGGCTTGCCCTTGAAGGCTGTGCTTTTCCCACTAGGCCACCTGGGACCCTCCTCAGCATCTGTGACCTGCCTTCATGCTTGGGCCTTCCTCTGCCCTCTGATGGTCTCCTGCCTCTCCTTTCTTTGCTTGCTTTCTGCGTGTGGTGTCCTCAAGGGATGAGCTTGGTCCTCCATCACCATGTTTGTAATCGTATCTTGCCCATTGTTCCAACCACCCCTATACGTTAATTATTCCCAAATCCAAATTATTCTCTTTCTCCACAGCTCTCAACAGCTCCTGACCCCAATTCCAAACCCCCGTCCACCCTGCTTCACTGAGGACTGCCCAGGTCCCTCTCATACCTGTCCTTCCCTGCCTGCAAATCTCAATCAGGAGGAGCAAAACAGGCCCGGCCGCCTGAGCTGGTTCTCAGGGTGGAGTTCTGAGAGGCACTTCCACTGGGTGTACCTCTGAAGGCAGGAACTTCTGTGTTAGGGAAGATGGATGGCACTAACGGCCAACAGATGAGGGAGGAAGGAACCCTACAAGTCATTCATTTGCTCGTTGCACACATGTTTATTGAGTGACAGTCAAGCACAGCTGCTCCCTGAGATGCTGAGCACCCAGACATGCCTGAGATGTGGCCCCAGCCTTGGGAGAGAAAGGCAGGCATGTCAAAACCACACACAGGCTGGGCGCAGGGGCTCACGCCTGTAATCCCAGCACTTTGGGAGGCCGAGGTGGGCGGATCACGAGGTCAGGAGATTGAGACCATCCTGGCTAACACGGTGAAACTCCATCTCTACTAAAAATACAAAAAAGTAGCTGGGCGTGGTAGCAGGGGCCTGTAGTCCTAGCTACTTGGGAGGCTGAGGCAGGAGAGTGGCGTGAACCCAGGAGGCAGAGCTTGCAGTGAGCCGAGATCGCGCCACTGCACTCCAGCCTGGGTGACAGAGCGAGACTCTGTCTCAAAAAAACAAAACAAAAACAAAAACAAACCACACACAGTCAGACATCAGGGCCAGCATCGAAGAGAGAGGATCCTCAGCCCTTTCTGTCTTCATTGTCAAGGAGGAAGAGTCACTGACCAAGCCTTGCTTACCAGTGGGCTGAGCGGTACCTCTAGAAAGCCGTGCCTGTGCCCTAACCTTGGAACCTGTGACTGTGAACTTATTTGAAATGAGGGTTTTATAGAGTAATTAGGAATTTCGAGATGAGATCACCCTGGATTATCCAAATGACCCCTAAATCCAGGGATGACTGCAAGGGACACACAGACGAGAGACACAGGGAGAAGGGGAGAAGGCCGGGTAAAGACAGAGGCAGAGACTGGGGTGATGTGCCTCAGCTAAGGGACGCCTGGAGTCACCAGAGGCTGTATGGGGCAAGGAAGGGTTCTTTTCTAGATCCTTCTGAGGGAGCGTGGCCCGATCCGCACCTTGATTTTGGACTTCTGGCATCCTAATGGTGAGGGAATGAATTTCTCTTGCTGAACGCCCCCTGTTGGTGGTGGTTTGTTACAACAGCCTCAGGAAACTCCTACAGCTGGGTATATACTCAAAGGATTATAAATCGTTCCGCTACAAAGACACATGCACACGTATGTTTATTGCAGCACTATTTACAATAGCAAAGACTTGGAACCAACCCAAATGCCCATCAATGATAGACTGGATAAAGAAAATGTGGCACATATACACCCTGGAATACCATGCAGCCATAAAAATGAATGAGTTCATGTCCTTTGCAGGGACATGAATGAAGCTGGAAATCATTTTTCTCAGCAAACTAACACAAGAACAGAACACCAAACACCTCATGTTCTCACTCATAAGCGGGAATTGAACAATGAGAACACATGGGACAGGGAGGGGAACATCACACACTGGGGCCTGTCAGGGGATGGGGAGCAAGGGGAGGGAGAGCATTAGAACAAATACCTAATGCATGCAGGGCTTAAAACCTAGATGACAGGTTGATGGGTGCAGCAAACCACCAAGGCGCATGTATACCTAAGTAACAAACCTGCACATTCTGCACATGTATCCCAGAACTTAAAGTTTAAAAAAAAAAAAAAAAAGGCAACAGCTTACTGGGCTACCAGTTAAAATGGTTGAGGATTTGCAAGAATAGGACAAAGGTCAGCTAATATGTATAGAAAGAAGAAATAATCAACAAATTAATAAATCATTATTTTGGTTTTGCTTAAAAAAAAAAAAAAGCAGGGTTATAATAAGTGAAAAGGTGGTCAGTGCGGGGCTTGGCCCCTTCCTCTTCTCTCCACATGCTTAGCCGCTGAGTCTTCTCCCAATACACTCCTAGCTGGCCATCAGCAGGTGAAGTCTGCGTGGGTGAACACAAGCCTCCTGGAGGGCTGGACCTGACACTAGCCTTGGTCCTGCTGCCAGGCAGCTCCACGGGTCATAGCTCTCGACTGGCTGGAAAGCAGCACCTTGATTCTCCTGTGCACAGCCCCAGGGGGATTTCCAGGAGAGAAAAGGAGGCTCGGCCAAGAGGGGCTCTGGTCCCACTGCACCCCTGGTCTTTGTTGTGTCTAACAGCACCGAGTCCCATGGGGGGCCCCAACGTGGGAGCTCGCGTGGCTGCAGAGAGGAAGGTGTGGCCCACTAGATCCTGTTGTTCTGCCCCTTCCTGGTCTCGGATGCGGCAAGAACAATACATTTGTCAATACAGCAAATATTGACTGAGCAGAGTCCCTGCTGGGCTCTGTTTGGGCTTTCCTGGCTCTGGCTGCACCTGTGTGTTCAAATGCTCATTTTTGTCTTTGGCTTTTGCATTAAGTGCAAAAGCCCCAATATTTTAAACCATAACTTGCGCAGAACCTTGCATTTCTTTATGTGGGGGGTTTGGGAAGAGTGCCTTAGCTCTCTGCTCATCCTCACAGGGGCTTTTCTCCTGATGATGCCGTTTGCCTGTGTCCTCTATATATGCAGTGCCTGCAGCCAGCCCCTCTCCTGCAGTGGAGGCCATCCCAGCTTGCAGCTGCAACAGCAAAATAAATGCCAGGATAGGTGGACAGAAATCAATGCATAATTTCTTCTCTTCTCTTCTAGATGAATAATTTATGTTGGTTTTTTTTAACATACTTTGCTTTGATCATAAAAGAAGAAAGGTTGACTCTCTCTCCTGGCACAGTGGTGTCTGAACTGCCCTTGTGGTCTGTCCATATTTGTGTCCCCTACCCAACCTCCGGATGCCTCAAGGTCCCCAGGGCTGCTGAAGGCACCACATCTAGGAAGCTTCCTGAACCCCTCAGCTATGAGGGGTTTCTCTGTCCTGCAGACTCCTGAGACACTGTGCCTGCCCCTCCCGACAGCATGTGACACTTTCTAGCTTGAATTTGTCATAAATCAGGTGCCTGTTTTATTTTCTAGACTAGGTATCAGCTGACTTTTTCTGTAAAAGGGCCAGATTTTTAGGCTTTGTGGTTCATACTCAGAGGACATGCTACATAATGGATGGGGCTCCATACAAAATGAAAACACAGGCTTTGCGTAGTAGGTGATTGGTAAAGCTTTGTTGAATGGATGGCTGCAGGAGCATGTGGATGGGGGATGCCTGCCTTCAAGGAACTCACAGATGTACGGAGCAGGAGTTGGCAAACTCCCATCCATAGGGCATTTGTATGAATTCTTACTAATTTCACGTACCCATGAAGCGAACCTGTACTGGCCTTTTGGCAATGATTGAACTCTAATGCAAAAGCAGACAGACAGTGTGGAATGAATGAGCATGGCCGTGTTTCAATAAAGCCTGATTTATACAAATGGCTTATAGATGGGAGTTTGCCAAGCCCTGCCCTACACATCTGTGAGTTTCTTGAAGGCAGGCATCCCCCATCTGTGCACTCCTGCATCCATCCTTTCAACAAAGCTTTGCCGACCACCTACTATGCACCAGGCATGTGCTAGCCATGAGGCCACAGGCAGAAGAGAAAGCTGTTCTCTGTCCTCATAGATGTCTCAGGCTGGAGGGGACACAGAAGCATCATGGTGCAGCATGATGTCAGGACCCAAGGCAGGAGCCCGCAGGGAACCGAGGTGGAATTCATCCTCACATTCCCACAGGCCCTCACAGGCAGGAGTGGAACAGATACGCACTCAGTGGCGAAGTGAATCATGAATGAAAGCGGGTTTTGCTGATGTAGATGCTTGATCTTGGAGGGTTTGTTGGAACCACAAAGAAGAGCTGGGTCTATTCCCACCTGTGCCTTCTATGGCTTTGGGCAAATGACTTCATTTCCCCAAGTCTCAGCTTCCTTGTCAGGAAAACGGGCGCGCTACTGTCCAGTGTGGGCACTCATCAGAAGCATCCAAGGAAACTGATTCCCGAAAGTCGGCTGGCGGCCTGGCCAATGCTCAGGTGTGTCCTGGTGCCCGGTCAACACCTGTGGTGACAGTGGCAGTGATAGCCTCTGCGCCTCAGGGCACTGAAGGGGCCTTTGGAGACTATCCTGCTCATCTCTGCACCCTCGAGCTTCCCTTGTCCCCCTGGCTTGGGCACAAGTTCCCTCCCTCCCACCAGTCTCTTGATCCCCACTCTGGCCCTCAACCATTCACCTCGGATGTGTGCAATCTAGTAAGTTGAACTCATAGAAGTAAAGAGTGGAACCACGGGAACCAGAGGCTGGGGCATGGGAAGGAGGGAAGGAGAATTGCTGATCAAAGGATACAAGGTTTCAGAGAGGCAGGAGGAATGGGGTTTTCCATTTATAGCACACCAGAGTGACTGCAGTCAATAGTATGCTGTTTATTACCCATTTCCAAATAGCAGAGAATTTCAAATGTTTCAAACATCTCACCCCAAACAATGAAAGGAGGATGAGGTGATAGATATGCTAATTAGCTTGATTTGATGGCACCATGTCGAATACATGTATCAAAACATCACATTGAGGCCGGATCAGTGGCTCATGCCTGCATTCCAGCACTTGGGGAGGCCAAGGTGGGAGGATCACTCAAGACCAGAAATTCGACACCAGTCTGGGCAACATGGTGAAACTCCATCTCTACTAAAAGTGCAAAAATTAGCTGGGTGTGGTGGCGCATGCCTGTAATCCCAGCTACTAAGGAGGCTGAGGCATGAGAATCACCTGAACCTAGGAGGCAGAGGTTGCAGTGAGCTGAGATCATGCCACTGCACTCCAGCCTGGATGACAGAGTGAGACTCTATCTCAAACCGAAAACTAAACAAAACGAAACCACATCACATTGAACCTCATAAATGCATATAGCCATGATTTGTCAATTAAAACGGGGGGTGTTTCTCCTCCTTCTGCTCCCGTGGGTTCCTTCCACCTGGTGCAGGGGTGGCCATCGACTGGATATTGGCCTCTAAAGATGTCCACGTCCCCATCCTCAGAACCTGTGACTGTGTGGCCTTATGTGGCAAAAGGGCCTTTGTATTAATATATGTGATGACATGAAGGACTTTGAGATGGGGAGGTTATTCAGGTGGGTCCTAATGTCACCACAAGAGTCCTTGTAAGAGGAGAGGCAGAGGAGAGCTGATGACAGAGACGACATGGCAGAGAGCCGGGTGATGCAGCCACCTGCCAAGCATCGCCGATGCCAGCAGAATCTGGAAGCGGCAGGGATGGAGCCTGTGAAGAGACCAGTCCTGCAGATGCCTTGATTTTAGCCCCTAAGATTCACTGTGGACTTCTGGCCTCCAGGGCTGAAAAGAATGAATTTCTATTGTTTTCAGCCTCTAAGTGTGTGTTCATTGGTTACAGCAGCCCCAGGAAACCAACAGAGCAGATCCGAGCTACAGTCTGGGCTCGAGGAGTCGGGTTCATGGGCTGAGAAGGGAGAACCTGATACCACTGCCCCATCCTCATCCCCGCAGCCTCATCAGCAGCCCTGGCTGGCTCTCAGCTCCAGACACCAATTCCACACAGCCGGTGACGTCCAAAGCAATAAGCCTGGACTGTAGCCCCCAAGGCGTCTTCGGTCATCTCAGGCCAAGTGTCTTTTGAGACTGAGCAACTTTCACTTCCCTGAGAAGGACTTGGTTTTTGCTTTTATTTCCCTTTGCCCTGAGCAAAGGCGCCCTCCCCGCCCCTCCTGGTGGTACTACCTAGGAGCCATTTGCTTCCCTCCAAAACGCTGTGCCAGCCTGCCTCCCCCAGCCCTCCCGACCCACTCCTCCAATGGAGGGTTAATTTAAGGGATGGTAAAATGATAAACAGGCCCCCCAAACCCAAAATGGTATGTCCTAACCCCGGTGTCTGTGAATGTGAGCTTATTTGGAAATAGGGTCTTTGCAGATATAATCAAGTTCAGTTAACGAGGGTGAGCCCTAATCTAATGAGTGGAGTTTTTAGAAGAGGGAAATTTGGACACAGGACACAGACACACAGAGGAGAGAGAAGGCCCCGTGAAGACCGAGGAAGAGGCTGGAGTGATGCAGCTCAAGCCAAGGAACACCTGAAGCCCGGGAAGCTGGAAGAGGCAGGAAGGGCCCTGCCCCGGGGCCTCCAGAGGGAGCGTGGCCTGCTCACACTCTCATTCCAGCCTTCTCACCTCCAGAACCGTGGGAGAACACATTTCTGCTGTCTTAAGCCACCAGTTTGTGGAAATTTGTTACAGTCGCTGCAGGAAGCGGGACACACACTGTCCCTCCGGAGCACCTGGGCTCCCTCAGAGGCCTGTGCCATTGCCACGACCTTCATGGCTTTGACCCTGATCAGGCTACAGACTGGTGGGTTGAAACAATTTGCTGGGAGAAAGGACTGAGGTCATCCAGAGTGGAGACTCATCCCTGTCACCAGCGAGCCCCAGTCAATTCAGCTGGCAGCAGTGCTTGACCCCAGGAACTTCCCTGACAAATGGCGCTTGGAGCGAAGGAGCGGAGTGGGCTTTTGAGGGCTGTGAAGGAGTCAGCTCTCCCCTGGGCAGGGCAACTGCACAGGCCCAGCTCATGCAGGAGGCCTCATCTGTGAGCAGAGCAGGCCTATGTGCAGAGGGAAGAGGGTGCCCCTTTGCCTGCAAAGGAGGGGAAGCACCACAGGACAGCCCCTCCACCAGGCATGGTGGGCTCTGCTCGTGCCTCATTTGCTCACCCATCACCCCCATCAAGCTTGTACCATCCATGCATCGAGCACTCCCAGGGGCTGCCAGGGACCCAGCAGAGCCCTGCCTTCAAGAAACGTAGGATCTGGGCTGGGCGTAGTGGCTCACGCCTGCGATCTCAGCACTTTTGGAGGCCGAGGCAGGTGGATCACCTGAGGTCAGGAGTTCGAGAGCAGCCTGGCCAACATAGCGAAATCCCGTCTCTACTAAAAATACAAAAATTAGCCAGGCACAGTGTCGGGCACCTGCTGTCCCAGCTACCTGGGAGGCTGAGGCAGGAGAATCACTTGAACCCAGGAGGCGGAGGTTGCAGTGAGCTGAGGTCGTGCCATGGCACTCCAGCCTGGGTGACAAAGCAAGATTTCATCTCAGAAACAAAACACCAGAAACTTAGGATCTGGCTTGACAGAGAGGCGGTCCCACCCCCACGATTTGTCAGAGCGCAGAGCGGAAGACCTGAGTCTGCCCCTGCCATGCTCGTGCCCTTCAAGACCCAGACAGGGCGGAGGGAGGCCCTGTTAGGAGAAGGAGGGGCAGCTTCAGCTTCGGGGTGTGGTGGGGGTCGGGGAGCCGGAAGACTCAGGAGACAGATTCTGGGGATTCAGACATGATGGAACTGTGGGAGTGTCTTTCCAGGAGAGACCATCAATTGAGGCATTTTAAAGCCTCAGTGCTGGCCTGTCAGGGATCAGGCACTAGAACTGGGGCTGGGGGAGGGTAGAAGGAGCCAGTCAGGAGGGCAGTGAAGTCAGCACTTTGTCCCTGGGGCGGCAGAGTGTGGACTTCAGAACTGGACCTCTTGGCCTGACATCCGGACATGGACTGAGGTGCACAGGCACCTGCTCTTACCCTTAGCTCAGCATCAGAGAAAGGCACCTGGTGGAGTGGGAAGGGGACTGAACCCAGCAGTCCCCCTTGAAATGGACATGAAATCCCCAGGCACTGCCTGCTCATTATCAACAGTTAGTAGGGCCTAAATGTGACAGACTCATCTTTAAAGACACTTCAGTTCACACCTGACAGATTTTAAAATGTATTCATCTCCCTGTGGCAACCAGAATTGATGCTTCTTCGGATCTATTTCTTCTGAGGGAAATCAGTGTACCTGAACTTTTATTGAAATTGATTTTCTAAGATCACAAAAGAAAATGCTTTTGAAAACCCACGGGTGTACTTTAATTATTTTGAATACCAACGAAAAACCACAGAGACTCAAAACTCAGATGACTTAACACAAATATTAAAATGGTTTTCTATAGACAAGGATCTTTATGATGTGCCTAAAGCTGTGCCCTGAGGATGCGCCTCTGTGGTGGCAGCTAAACCCCGTCCAGCGCAGGCGAGCACCACCTCACCTTTCCCCACTAGCAAGAAGGGCGTGTTCCACCCCTAGGAAGCTCATCGGCATCGTTCACCTCCCTGGAATGACCTCGGCCCTGGCACGCGTGGCCACAACAGCACCTCCTGCCCAGACCTGACTGTCATTATTTCCAGGAGACAGAAATGGCCACCGCTGTTGATTCAACCACAGACTGCGGACCCACTGTTTGTGAGGTCCTGTTCCACGTGCTGGGGAAAACAGAGTCCCCACCTCCATATGGCTTAAGAGTTCATGGTCTGATGAATGAAAAGCCTTCCAACCCAGATGGACCCTGGCTCGCGATAGTTCCGCTGAGGATTATTCGACTTTACAAATGTGTCAAAGCACAAAAGCAGGACACCTTCAGTAGAAACTGTACTTTGGGTACCCACACAACCATTCTGTTTTTCACTTCCAGTATTCAATAAGTTACGTGAGCTAGTCAGCACTTTATTATAATCTAGGCTTTGTGTGAGATGATTCTGCCTGGCTGTAGGTTGAGGTAAGCATTCCGAGCACGTGTAAGGTGGGCTGGGCTAAGCTAGGATGTTTGGTGGGTTAGGCACACTCAGTGTATTTTTGACTCAGCAATATTTTCAACTTACAATGAGCTTATCGAGCTGTAAACCCATCGTAGGTTAAAAAGAATCTGCATATGGTTTGGGAGTGATGAGTACTATGAAGAGAAACAAAGCAGGACAAGTACATGGAAAGTGTCCGGTGGAGTGTGTTGCTGTCATCTTTAGGAAGACTTAGGACACACCTGACTGAGGAGGTGACATTAGAGCAGAGAGTCCTGAATGAGGGGAGGCCATGAGTTCCAAGGATACAGGGGAAAAGTGTCCCAGGAAGAGGCAGCAGCAAGTGCAAAGGCCTTGGGGTGAAAACATGCCTGGTGTTTGAGGACCTGGTGTTAAGGTGGCCAGTGTGGGTGGTGGTGAGTGAAAGGCAAAGGTCCTGGGATGTGAGGTCAACACAGTGGCAGTGCCAGACCAGGTAGGGCCTTTGGAGAGTTGAGAGCGGGGGAGGTGCAGGATCTGCAGCTCAGAAAGTCTCAGCACTTGGTAAGAAGCCTGGGGCAGAACTCTGATTCAAGGTCTGTGTGCTCACTGCAACCACCTGACTACAATGCTTCATCAATTTGAGAAAGTGATCCTGGTCTCTTGAATGATGGCAGCAGGGGTGATATCAGTCACCACTACCACCACCACCACCACCACCATCATTACTGTTGTCATCATCATTATTGTCATTTTTATCATCATCATTGTCATCACCACCACCACCATCACTATCATCATCATTGTCACCAGCATCACCATCTCCACCATCTTCACCACCATCACCATTGTCACCACCACCACCATCATCATCACTGTTATCATGACCTCCATCATCATCATCATCATTGTCATCACCACCACCACCAGCATCATCATCATCGTCACCAGCATCACCACGCCCACCATCTTCACCATCATCACCATTGTCACCATCACCACCACCACCATCATCATCACTGTTATCATGACCTCCATCATCATCATCGTCATCACCACCACCATCACTGTCATCATCGTCATTGTCACCAGCATCACCACTACCACCATCTTCACCATCACCTCCATTGTCACCACCGCCACCATCCTCATCATTACTGTTGTCGTCATCATTATTGTTGTCATTTTTATCATCATCATTGTCATCACCACCACCACCATCACTGTCATCATCACCACCACCACCACCATCATAACACCATCATTACCACCATCACCGTTATCATCACTGTCATCACCACCACCACTGTCATCATCATCACCATCATCACCACCATCATCACCACCATCACCACCTCCATCATCATCATCGTCATCACCACCACCATTACTGCCATCATCACAATCACCACCATCATCATCATCACCATCATTACCATCACAACCACCATCATCATCGTCATCACCATCACCATCATTACCATCACAACCACCATCATCATCGTCATCACCATCACCATCATCATCATCATCACTGTCATCACCACTACCACCAGCACCATCATCATCATCACCACTACCACCACCATCATCATAACACCATCATTACCACCACCACTATCATCATCATCACCACCATCACCACCTCCATCATCATTGTCATCGCCACCACCATCGTTACTGTCATCATCACAATCACCACCATCATCATCACCATCATCACCAACACCACCACCATCATCATCGTCATCACCACCACCACCATCATCACCATCATCATCATCATCACTGTCATCACCACTACCACCAGCACCATCATCATCATAACCACCACCACCATCATTATTGTCATCATCACAATCACCACCACCACCATCATCAACACCATCATCACCACCACCACCATCATCATCATCACTGTTATCACTACCTCCATCATCATCATCATTGTCATCACCATCACTACCATCATAACTGTCATCATCACAATCACCACCACCATCGCCATCATCATTGTCATCACCTCCATCCCCACCACCACCATCTTCACTGTCATCACCATTACCACCAGCACCATCATCATCATTGTCACCACCACTGCCATCATTATTCTCATCATCATGATCAGCACCACCACCATCATTAGTATCATGATCATCATTGTAGCAGACACCAGTTCTTCCTTCATGAAAGGCATAGTGCTAAGGTGTTGGATGTTACTGTCTAACCCTCACTACTACCTTATAAGTTGTACATTCTGTCACATGCCCTTGTTTGGATGAGGAGCCTGAGGACCAGAGAGGTGAAGTAACTTGCCCAAGGTCATCTAGCTGGCAAGGAGAAGAGCTGGGCATGGAATTCAGATCTGAGGTCAAAGCTGTGTTCTGAGGCACAGCTCCAGCCCATCTGGTTTCCTGAACAGCCATGGAAGGATTTTATTTTCATTTTCTTGTCCATCTTTTTTCCTCCAACTGAGACCCTCAGATGCTCAGATGTCACTGGAGCCCAGCATTTCAGTACCAAGTCCTTGCAGCTCTCTGTCCCACTCCCCAACTCCCTGGCTTGGCAGAGCTTCCCTGCTGCCCTTGGAGTGTGCCTGTGTGGTTCACTGGGGGTCTCTGGTAGTCCCTATCTCATAAGCTCATAGTCAACAGGAGAAGCAGACAAGGCTATCTATGTGCACCCCTACTAGGGCCAGGTCCTCCTTTCAGGGGAGGCAGCTCGGGCTGTGGGACCCGCCTATGTCTGTCCAGGCTGTCAGCGGGGCTTTGTGCCTGGCAGAGGCAGCTCTGCAAGCTGCTGAGAGTGGTGGTGGTGGCGAAGAACTTGGGAGCCCAAGTCAAAATCAAGGTCTCTGAGCCCGAGTTTCCCCATCTGTGAACTGGGGAGAGGGCCACAAACTCCAGCTTCCCAGGGGTATTGCAAGGATGAAAGCAGACGATGCCCACGGAGCTGTTGGCACTGCACCACGCCCATCACTGGCATAAGAAACCTTAGCAGGTACCGCTCTTTGGGCCACTGTCTGAAGCCCCATTGAGAAGAGCTATTCTCTCCAGGGGGAGCAGGTCTAGTGGGTGAATGTCTTCTGCCCGGCACTTACTCCCTGCCTTGTGCCGTTCTTGTCCTGGTTTTCCTTAAGGAAACACCACTGCCCGCTTTCAGCCCATGTGGTTTACGGGCTATGTGTCCCCCAGCTCCAGATGGTCTCAGGAGTCTGCTAGTGGGTACACGCAGCTAAGCATCCCCCGCTTTGCGACTCATTTAGGGAGAGTCAAAGACCTCAGGCAGGATCATCAGAGCTAGCCTTGGGCTTCCTGCTGGAGTGCCCAGGGGCAAGCTCTCTGTCCACTGGGGTTGCCCAAGGTGGAAGCCAGGAGTTGTGCCTGCCATCTGGACACTAAGAGAGTAGTTCTGAGGGTGGACCAAACCCAAAGAACAGCAGAGCCAAGAGGAGGAGAGAGATGGAGCTTTGGAAACATTAGACCCCTGGTTTCAGCTATGCCTGAAGCTGGTCTTGGGTTTTCTGTCATTTACAGCCCAAACACTCCTGGGTAATATTGGTACATTGCAGCAAACCACCTGCATTTTCTTGTCAAGACTTTGGTAAACTTGAAATCCCTGAAATGTAAAGCACAAAGCAACTACAGGCCATTCTTCTTCCCCATCCTCCTCTCGCTACTCTTTTCTTTCTTTGATTCTTGGCCCACAGATGACTTGGATAAAGACACACACTCCTATGCAGACGCTGGGAAGGAAAGGTTCATTAACAGGGCCTTTTATTATTTTAAGCCATCTAGAGATGGTTTAAGTATTTGGCATTTCTTAAAAGAATCTGAGATCTTCCCCGATGGGCAGTCTCGCAGTGTGAGCGTGAGACTACAACTCCTAAACCAGGACAGAACAAAAGCCAACTTCCCTAAGCCCTGATGTTGGCAGCGACAAGACCAATTTCAGTACTGGGCCGAACCTCACCCCTAGAAGAAAAGAAAGTGCCCCCCACTCCCACCCAAAATGCCCCATGGTCACCTACATTTGGGGAAGGCTATATTCTGCACTGTTGGACGTTCATTGTGTCAGCATCTGAGGAGTCTCTGACAAGACGTGCCATGAACAAATCCACTTGACATGGTTTAATCTGGGCTCTCCCAAATGGCGAGCTCTGGAGGGCAGGGACTGAGGCTGACTTACACACGGCCATACTCCTGCTAAAGGGAGTCAATGCTGAAAGGTGCAGGCTCTAACACATGCCGGTCCAACACTGATTAAGCCTCAGAGCCATGGCATGCGTTTCCCCTCACCTCCCAGCACACGAGTTTCCCACTGTGCAGCGGCAGATCCACAAAGCTTAGTGGCTTAAACCAGCACATGATTATTATCTTAAATTCCAGAAGTCTGACATGGATCTCACTGGGCTAAAGCTAAGGTGTTAGCAGGGCTGTTCCTTCTGGAAGTTTCAGGGAGAGCTCGTTTCCTTACCTTCTCCAGCTTCCAGAGGCCGCCTGTGGTCTTTGGCTTGTGGCCCCTGCCTCCATCTGAAGCTGGCAACGCATTCCTCTGACCTCTGCTTCTGTCCTCACGTCTTCCCCGACTCTGCTTCCCCTGCCTCCTCTAACTTATAAGCACCCTGTGATGACATTGGGCCCACCAGATAGTCTGGGGCCATCTCCCTGCCTCAAGGTCAGCTGATTAGCAGCCCTCATTCCATCTACGGCCTTACCTCCTCCTTGAAGTATAATAAAAGAGATTCACGGGTTCTGGTGATCAGTACACAGGCATTTTTGGGGGTTGTGATTCTGCTTGCCACACCCACTAAGTGAACATACCCAAATTTGCAGGAAAGCAAGTTAGGTGAGGCTGACCCTATGGGGCCATCAGTGGCTTCACTCACTCATGCATTCTTTTTTTTTTTTTTTTTTTTTTTTTGACGGAATCTCACTCTGTCACCAAAGCTGTAATACAGTGGTGTGATCTCAGCTCACTGCAACCTCCGCCTCCCAGGCTCAAGTGATTCTCCTGCCTCAGCCTTCCAAGTAGCTGGGACTAGAGGCGCCCACCACCATGCCCGGCTAATTTTTGTATTTTTAGTAGAGACAGGGTTTCACCATGTTGGCCAGGTTGGTCTCGAACTCCTAAACTCAGGAGATCCACTTGCCTCGGCCTCCCAAAGCGCTGGGATGACAGGCATGAGCCACTATGCCGGGCTGTGAATTATTCCATTCAGTCAGTCCTTATTGAGCACCTACTGTGTGCCAGGCTCTTGATGTGTGCTGAGGTCCACAGTTGTGAAGAGACCAGACCAAGACCCTACCTTCATGGATCTTTTGGTCAAAATAGAGGCAAAAGCAGACAGATGAATCCAATGTGAATAAGTCCCAGAGAGCGAGCTGGGCCTTCCATGGGCCTGTCTTGGAAAGCCTTTTTTCCTCTGGGATTTCTGTACAACATGAGATGTCAAAGCAGCGGGAAGTGGAGCAAGGAGGGAAGGGGCCCATCCCCAGGGAGAAGCAGGGCCTTCTCAGTTTGGGTCTTATCTGAGCACACAGCAGCACACCTTATGCTTAGTTTCGTCTGCTCCTTTTTTTGGACACTCCGGTCTTTGGGGGGAAAAGCCCTTGTGTGACAGCAGCTCGGTTTTAAAATACTCTGTGCACTGTTTGGGATTCAGTTCGCACGCTCCTGCCTGTCAACGTCACAGGCAGTGGGACGCAAACGGGCTCCTGGCAGGGCAGTGGACGCAGAGGGATGAGTTTACGGGACTCTGGCTTCAGTCTCTGGAGCCTTCCTGGGCAAGAGCCTGGCTCCTGAGGCCTCGCCTAGCCTTGGGCCGATGTTTAACAAATGTCACTGCTGGGATTTCTCAGACAATCGACGTGGGAAAAATCGAGGAAGAGAGGGACCAGGAAGTGGATGCATTAAAAATAATGAGGCTGCTTTAAATGGACCAGGTTCTGGGGGAGAATGGGAACCACGTCCTCGGTTTATTTAAAAATACACTATTTTCTATTCTGTCTCTGTTTAATTTCTTCTGCTAGAACAACAACAACAAAAAACAACAACAACAACAAACAAAAAAACCCCACTCTCCTTATTCTAAAAACTGAAGTTTGTATACAGCTATACAAAGAAAAACAAGCGGTGGGTGTTAAAAATATAGGCCACAACAGCCACCTGCGACCACCACAGTCCCTCGCATGCAGTGTGGCCTAACCAGTGTTTGTCAAGTCAGTGAGTACATTGGCATTTGTGATTTAGGATGAAACAGAGCCTTAGTCTTGAGCAGGATGACAGTGTTTGGCATATTAGGAAGTTCTGTCATTTTTCCTTCTTTTTTTTTGCTGATCAATCTTTTTTCTCTAATAGATAATTCCATGGGGACAGGTGGATTATGGGCACGCGTTTGGGAGTGAGAAAGATGGGGGTTCGAATTCCTCCTCCCCCTTGGCAGCTGAGTGAATTTGGGTATTAGTCATTCTTCCCTGCAGAAGAAATACGAATTCCCACAGCAAGCCCACGTGCTCACTCATGGCCTGTCTGTAAAGGATGCACCCAGCACGACGCCTGCAGCAAAGCATCTCTCGGTAAGTAGCAGTTACGACCGTGAACGATGATTACGAGTGAGAGGATGAATGGTCACTGGGCCTGTTTTTCTAAAAGAGTTAGCTCTTTGTTTTTTTTGAATAGTCAGCCTTTTGACGCTTGGAGAATTAGAATGCGTTTCGTGCTTGTTTCTGGGTTTAGGTCTCTGCTGAGACACCTCTGGGAGGCTTCCTCTAACTCTGCCCCCTGTGTCTGACCTGGCACCTACACCCAGCACTCTATCCCCCTGTGGGGCATCTGTGTCATCCCAGGCTGTCAAGATGGACTCTGCGGGATTGGGTTAGGCTGAGGCTTCACATCGCGGCAACGAACAGGAGTGCGGAGCGTGTCCTTGGGCCTGGTGGGGAGGTGGGGACCAGTACCCATCTGGTGACCCTTGGCCGGACTCACTGAGCTGGGAAGAGAGAGGGCCTTTCCAGCTGTCTGAGGGAGGTGCTGCTTTTCCTCCTCCCACCAAGGCTGGAGGGAGGCTCAAGAAGCCCCTGGGGCTGGGGGAGGGTGGACCAATCTGACTCTTGTTTCAAAGGTATCGCTGGCAAGAGGGTGGTATGAGTGTCCTGTGAGGTGGGGTGGGGCTGTGCTGAGTGGGAACTGACCCCACCACCAGCAGAGATGATGAGGGTGGGAGGGGAGGAGGGAAGCAGGGTGTGGAGGATTTCCTGTGGATAGGAAGTGGGCTGTCAGGCGGGAACGGGCAGGAGTGAGGGGTCCTAAGCTTTCAATATCAGATGCGTGCGCTCAGGGGGTCCAATTTAGATGTTTTAATTACCCCAGGGTCTAAACAAGCCACAAGAATACCCTCAAATGAGTCAACTTTAAACATCTGTCCCAGCTGGGGCGATAGAAGCCCACCAGATCCCCGGCGCCCGCCCACCAAGCCCGACCTCCCTGCCCTGCTGGCCTCTTCCCAACCTTGGAGCGTCCAGGGGAAGCCTACAGATTGGGGAGGGGAGAAGGAAGAGAAGCAGAAGCGGAGAAACCCGGAGCCAGGGGCCCTAGGTTCCTCCCCTCTCCGAGGCCTCAGCCTGGGGCTGGCTGGGCCGGCAAAGCCAGGAAAATGACGATTTTCAGTGAAGATTTGCGTGGGACTGGACGTTTCAGTGACCCACATGAGACCATGTTTTTGTGATTAAAAGTGGCTGGGAAAGCTTTCATTATGAGATGACCAGGAAGTCATGAGGCCTGCCCTAGAATTACCCAAGGGGCTGAGAAGAGCCAGCGCCAGACAGTGGTGGGTGGGTAAACTGGTCCTTGGAAAGAAAACACATGAAAGCTGACTTAGAGTGTTTGCCAATTGCGGAGGTGTAAACCTTCCCATCACGGCCCATTTTCAACTCCCAGTGTGACGTCACTGAATGCCGACTTGGGAAGATACACACAACTGGCTCGGGTGAGCCGAGTCCCGGTGAGACCGTGTGAAATGGGTGAGCCAACTCCTGCACAGCCAGAGGGCAGGTCTGAAGGGGCACTGTGGGAAAACCTGGACCGTTTTCTGTGGCACCCCCTGGAGTCCTGTTCCTTAATGTAATGGTTTCCTTGCTTTCTTTCCCTTTGGAACATCCCTCTCTTCCTCACATTTTGTGTTTGGATGTGTGTGTGCATGTGCGTGTGTGCGTGCGTGCGTGCGTGCGTGTGTGCGTGTGCATGTGCACGTGTGCGTGTGTGTGCGTGCGTGTGTGTGCGTGTGCGTGCGCCTGTGCGCGTCCGTGTGCATGTGTCCGTGCGTGTGTGTGTGCGCTTGTGTGTGTGCGTGCGTGTGCACATGCGTGTATGCGTGTGTGTGCGTGCGTGTGTGTGCGTGTGTGCGCGCGTGTGCATGCACGTGTGCGCGTGTGTGCATGTGTATGTGCATGTGTGCGTGTGCATGGCATGTGAGTAGTGTGGGGTTGTGAGTCCATAGATGGGAGAGCGAATGTGTGTGTGTGTGAGGGGTCTTCTTTCCCTCTCCTGCATCCCAAGGTGTAGGAGAGCAGCACGCTGTTTTGATCACTGCTAAACCCCTCCCACAGAAGCCTGCTGAGGTCTGGCTCAGAACAGACTCTCAACATCTGTTGAATGAATGAATAAATGAATGAATGAGGCACCTCCTCCAAGAAGCCCTCCCTGGCACCCGGGTGAGGACAGGCCCTGCCACAGGCCTGCACAGCGCCATGCACTTTGCCTACTTATTGCAGCACCATTTTCTCCGTTCTGTGGACTCTGTGTGAACTGCCAGGAGGAAGCTCCACTGCAGTTGAGACCGCGGCCGCCTATTTTTGGCCATGTCCCTGGTATTGAGCTCCATGCCCAGCACTTAGCAGACCCTCAGTAAATATTCTTACCAGATGAACACATGCATAATGAATGTGTGGTCTCTTGCTGGCACAGCCACAGGGGATGGGCTTCAGCCTGAGACCCAGGTTTGTTCTTCAGTCTTTCCATTGCCCTGGAGTATCTGTCTGATGGGCTACATCCTGCTGCAAGTTAACAGCCATGCCCTGGTCCTCTGAACTTCCTAAAACACTTTATTTTCTGCTTGTGCTTCCAATGTCCAAGCCAGGTTGGGAGGTGGTTCTGCTCAGTGTAGTCTGGCAGGATCTGGGCAGACGACGCAGCCACCACCCCAAACATTGCCAGGCACAGAGAGTGCAGTGGAGTCTAGAAGCAGCAGAGAATGGCTCCAGCTCAGAAGTGAGCCACGTCACCTCCACTCTTGGCTTGAGAGACAGGACCAGCTCACAGCGCACCTGCTCACACAGCACACCAGGAAGCACCATGATGCTGGAAGGATCTTGAAATTCTTTGTTTTTTTCTTAGAGACAAGGTCTCATTCTGCTGCTCAGGCTGGAGTGCAGTGGTGTGATCACAGCTCACCGCAGCCTCGACCTCTTGGACTCAAGAGATCCTTCCATCTCAGCCTCCCGAGTAGCTGGGACTGCAGGTGTGTGCCCCTATGCACAGCAAATTTTTAACATTTTTTTGTAGATAAGGGGTCTTGCTCTGTTGCCCAGACTGGTCTCTTACTCCTGGGCTCAAGAGACCCCCCTACCTCAGCCTCCCAAAGTGCTGGAACTATAGGCATGACCCACCATGCCTGGCTTCTTCATAAGTTTCGAGCAAAGCCTGCATTTTTGTTTTGAACTGGGCCCCACACACTCTGTAACTGGTTCTGATGGGATGGATGTCTGGGGGAGCTGATCTTTCTTGGAGGGGATTGAGGAAAACTCTCAGAGACCATCTGGGAAAGGGGCTGGAACCGCTGGCAGTGGGGAGCTAGAAACTTCCCGTGCGACACTGATGGTAGGCAGATGGGTTTGTTTGTGTAAAAGGCTTCATTAAAAGTGGGAAAATAGGCCAGGAACAGTGGCTCATGCCTGTAATTCCAGAGCTTTGGGTGGCTGAGGTGGGAGGATCTCTTAAGCCCAGGGGGTTCAAGACCAGCCTGGATAATATGGTGAGATTCTGTCTCCATACAAAAATAATTTGAAAATTAGCTGGGTGTGGTGGTGCACACCTGTAGTCCCAGCTACTCAGGAGGCTGAGGTGGGAGGATCCCTTGAGCTTGGGAGGTCAAGGCTGCAGTGAGACGGGATCATGCCACTGCACTCCAGCCTGGGTGACAGAGTAAGACCACAAGAAAAAAAGAAAGAAAGAAGAATGAACGAATGAGGAAGAAAGAAAAAGAAAGAAAGAAAGAAAGAAAGAAAGAAAGAAAGAAAGAAAGAAAGAAAGAAAGAAAAAAGAAAGAAAGAAGAAAGAGAGAAAGAAAGAAAGAGAGAGAGAGGGAGGGAGGGAGGAAGGGAGGGAGGGAGGAAGAAAGGAAGAAAACTGTTGCCCAGGCTGGTCTTGAACTCCTGGTCTCAAGTGATAAAAATAAACATGAAAATAAAAATGGGAAATGCGCTCTGAGCTGAAAAAGAATTTCATTTGATTCCCAAAGGGTTTCTTTTATGATTCATCGTGTGGATTTTGTGCAGTTCTGTTGGGGTAGGGGAGAAAGAAACTACAAAAACTGTTCTGTGTAAGTTCACAAGAAAAGCATTATTAGGGCGTCTGGACCGCTAAGCCCCATCCTCCTCCAGATGGGGCGGGAAGACACACCTTGGCCCGCGTGGGGGTTTGTTCATTCATCAAACAAGTATTTGGCTGAGCCCTGCTCTGTGCCAGGCATCTTTCTAAGGAAATGGGCAGTGAGCCCTGCAGACAGGAATCCTTGCCCCCGGCAGCCTGGATTCTAGAGGGGAAGAAAGACCAGGAAAAGGAAAAAAGTAAACTAAGTGGAATCTCTAGTAGGAAGCATAGTGACACTTGGTAGAAGAGGTAAGCAGGGGCGGGATGTCTGAGGGACAGAGGGCTGCAGCGTGAGACGAGCAGCCGGGAAATGGCCTGGTTTGGTCACAGAACGTGACAACAGATTCCCTGTATCGACAGCAGTTTCCCTTTCTCCTTTGCCCACAATGTCTAGGATGCAGCCAGATTAAGGGTGAGCCCCACAGCCCTGCTTTGGGGCCTGGCTTGAGCCGTGACCCCCAGCAACTCTTTGCAGACTCTGAGATCCCTGGCGGGGTTGTGCAGGAAGACAAATGAGGCTGCCGCTGAAACACATGCCTCGTGCTCCCGGGAGCTCCCAAGCCTGACGGTGGCAGAGCGGAGCCCCTACTGCGTCCTAGTTTTAGCCCTCTCTGTGGAATTCCCCAACCACAGCATCCCAGGCTGGCCACTGTCCCGTGACCACAATGACATGACCCCAGAGGGGCTGAGGAACGGGGCTTGGACCACCTCATCTTCTCTTCACCCCCAGATCCAGGTTCAACGGCACAGATAAGCTGCCACCACATCTGATCGCTGGTTTTCACTCTCACCACGCGTTCTCAAGTTCTATTTTACTTTTGCCAAAATGCACATAGAAATTGCAAGGAAGTTAGGCCGGGCACGGTGGCTCACACCTTTAATCCCAGCACTCTGGGAGGCTGAGGCGGGTGGATCACGAGATCAGGAGTTCGAGACCAGCCTAGCCAACATGGTGAAACCTGTCTCTACTAAAAATGCAAAAATTAGCCAGGCATGGTAGTGGGCACCTGTAGTCCCAGCTACTTGGGAGGCTGAGGCAGGAGAATCGCTTGAACCAAGGAGGCGGAGGTTGCAGGGAGCCGAGATCGCACCACTGCCCTCCAGCCTGGGCAACAGAGTGAGACTCTGTCTCAAAAACAACAACAACAACACAAATTGCAAGGAAGTCAAGCAGTTCATCGTCTGCACCCCTGTTGCTGTGAGGTCTACCAGCGCAGATGGCAGGGAGGCAGGATAGTGTGTCGGGGAATGGAGTGCATTGCTCATGGCTGTGTGGCTGTGGACATGTCTCAGCATGTCTCCATGTGGAGTCATGTGAACTCTGCCCGGCACCCTCTCCCAGGCCTTCTGGGTCCCTCGTGGGGCTGCAGGATGACGTATCTGAGGACCTGGGGACCACAGCTGCTGGGGTCCCTGGGTGCTCCCATCTTTCCTGCTGATGAGCCAGGAGCCAAGGTGGTGAGCTCTGATCATTCGGCACACTCCACCAGACAGAGGTGAGAAGACAGCTTGGGCAAAACCAGCTCTCTGGACGGCCCAGTGAGCCACGTGGAAGTGGTGACTCCAGCAGGAACCCAAATCAGAGCGAGCGTCGAGGCAGGGCCGAAGGAAAGCGTGGTCCCGCCACCCTCAGACACATCGAGAACAGGGTCTCCTCTGCCCCTCCCACCCAGGGCCGGGCTGCCTCTGGGTCAGTGAGTGAGCACACTGGGAGACCCTTCTTGCGATGAGGCTGAACCGGTGCTGGGCCATGTCCTGGCGCCATCCAGATCATATCCTCCTGAGGGCAGGGAGCGCCTGGATTGTTTTTTTAAAAAAAACCCTGCACAGAGTAGGTCATCAACAACTAAATATCTAGTCACTGGGCCCAAAGACGAGGGAAAACATTTCCTGAGAAATTAACTCACTCGTATTTAACGTTCCTTTCTCTGTGGCTTGGGATTTTCAGGTTTTTCAGCAGACAATCACAACAATGAAAATGCCCAAAATGGCTCTAAGAATGGAACAATAAAAAGACCAAAGAGATGGGCATTAGCACGTAAACTCACCAGCCGAAAGGCACAGCAGCCTGCTGAGCCCTGGGCACAATGCTTGAAAATTGTTATTGGTCCATGTGTCTCCATTCCCCCAGCCTCCACCCTAGACCTGGCCACCTCCACTCTCCCCTGGATTCCTGGAATCACCCTCAGTCTGGCCTCCCCACTCCTGTTGCCCACTCTCCATGTCACAGCCAAAGCGATCTTTTATAAAGGCATGATTATGCCACTGCACTCCAACCTGAGCAACACTGAGACCCGGCCTTTAAAAAAAAAAAAAAGGAAAAGAAAAACCAAAATAAAAAAAGACAAACAAGTGCTGAGGATGCGGAGCATCCGGAACTCCCTTGCAGGGCTGTGGGAGCATCAGCTGGAACCGCTGCTTTAGAAAATGGTGAGGCATCATTTCTTAGAGCCAAAACTCTGTACCCACAACCCAGCAATCCTGCTCCCAGCATGCTCTCAACAGGAGTGTTCCCAGACCTTCCCCAAGAGACCTTTGCAAGACCGCTGGACAGAGCAGCACTGCTCCCAGTCACCCCCAAACACCCGCAGCCCAGCAGCAGCAGCCTGGGCAGGCCATGTGTGGTGGACTCGCAAGGGCAACAGGGCATGGCAATGATGGTGAGCAAACTAGAACGGCACAGAACAGCATGGAGGAATCGCGGGGGCAGGGCGCTTGCGGGAAAGGAGCCGGACACACAAGGATATGCTCTGCGACGGCATTGACGTTGACGTCAAAACCAGGCAAAACTGCTCTGTGGTGTTGGAGGCAAAGGAGCGGCTCGGGGTGGGGAGTGGGGTGCCCTGAAGAGCTCCTGTACATTGTCCTGGGCGGGGGTTGCATTCTTTTCCTTTATCTTAGTGCCAGTCACATGAATGTGTTCACTTTGTGAAAATCCATTGAGCTCCTAAGGAGTGAATTGTGCCCAGTTGATATGTTAAAACTCTCACCCACAATGGAACTGTATTTGGAGAAAGGGCCTTTAAGGCGGAAATTGAGGTTAAACTACGGCCCCATGGAGGGCCCTGATCAGATAGGACTGTGTTCTCATAAGAAGAGGAAGAAACGCCAGAGATCTCTCTCTCTCTCTCTGTCCATGCACAGAGAAGAGGCCAAGTGAAGACCCAGGGAAGAGGCGGCCATCTAGAAGCCAGAGAGAGAGGCCTCAGCAGGAAACAGGCCTGGCAGTGCCCTGACCTCAGGCTTCCAGCCTTTAGAGCCGTAAGACAACATGCTCATGTTGTTGGAGCCCAGTCTGTGACATTTTCTCTTTTTTCTTTTTCTTTTCTTTTCTTTTTTTAGATGGAGGCTCACTCTGTCACCCAGGCTGGAGTGCAGTGGTACAATCTTCGTTCACTGCAACCTCCATGTCCTGGGTTCGAATGATTCTCCTGCCTCAGCCTCCCGAGTACCTGGGACTTCAGGCATGCATCACCATGCCTGGCTAATTTTTTTTTTTTGGATTTTTAGTAGAGATGGGATTTCACCATGTTGGCCAGGCTGGTCTCAAACTCCTGGCCTCAGGGGATCCCCTGCCTTGGTCTCGGCCTCCCAAAGTGCTGGGATTACAAGTGTGAGCCACCACGCCCAGCTGACACTTTGTTATGGCAGACCTCGCTGACCAATAATGTATGCCTGGGACATGTGTGCTTTTCTCTGTGTATGGTAGATTCAGTCAAAATCTCCTTTTAACAAAAAAGGCAAGCCTAGTGTGGCCCTGCTGTTTGCAATTTTTCCCTGACTTCTTGTCTTCTCTTAAGATGAAGTCCAAATTTGCAGTGTGGTCTTGAAGGCCAGTATGATCTGGCTCCTGTTGCCCTCTCTAGCCTTGGCCACTGCTGTGGCTATGCTGACCTCATTTCTGTTGCTTGAACATGCCAGGCACTTCCTGCCTCAGGACTTTTGCACTGCTGGCCTCTCTGCCTAAAATACTTTCTCTGTGTTTTTGCCCAGCAAGTTTCTACTCATCCTTCAGGTCCCAGATTAAATGTGGTTTTTCATTAGGAAGGTTTTCCTGATCCCACACTGTGTCAGATCCCTCTGGTGTAAATTCTCAAAGCACCTGCCTTTTTCCTTCATTGAACCCCTCCTAGTTGTAAATAAATGAAATATCGTTGCCTATTGTCTGCCTTCCCCACTAGACAGTGAACTTTCTGAGGGCATGGTTGGTCTTGTTTTCCAGTAGGACCATCCTGCTCACTGTGAATGAAAGGATAGATGGATGAATAAGCAAATGAATGGATGGACGTGTGGATGAATAGATGAAATGATAATAATAGATACATGGATGGGTGAATAGATGGACAAAAGGATGGATGAATGTGTGGACCAATAGATAGATGAATGAATGGATAGATGGATGGAATAATGGATGGATAGATGGATGGATGGATGGATGAAGGAAAGGATGAATAGATGGAATAATGGATGGATAGATAGATGGAACATAGATGGACAAATGGATGAAAGGATGGATGGATGAATAGATGGACAAATGGATGAACGTGTGAATGAATAGACAGATTGCCAGGTGAATGAATGGATAGATAGATACAACAATGGATGGATAGACAGATGGAACAATGGATGGATGGATGGATGAAAGAATAGATGAGTGAATAGATGGACAAATGGATAGATGAATGTGTGGACGAATAGATAGATGAATTAATGGATAGATGGATGGAATAATGGATGGATGGATGGATGAAGGAAAGGATGGATAAATGGAATAATGGATGGGTAGATAGATGGAACAATGGATGGATGGATGGATGAAAGGATGGATGAATGAATAGATGGACAAATGGATGGATGAATGTGTGAACGAATAGATAGATTGCCAGATGGATGAATGGATAGATAGATGCAACAATGGATGGATAGATGGATGAAACAATGGATGGATGGATGGATGAGAGAATAGATGAGTGAATAGATGGACAAATGGATATGTGGATGTCTGAATGAATAGATGGATTGATAGATGAATGAATGGTTAGATAGATGCAACAATGGATGGATAGATAGATGGAAAAATGGATGGGTGGATGGATGAATGGATGGATGGATGGATAAAGAACGGATGGATGGATAGATGGAAAAATGGATGGATGGAAAAATGAATGTCTGATTGGTTGGATGAATGGATGGAGGAATAAACTTGTGGAAAAATGGCTGGATTGGTGGCTATCAATTCTCAGTAAATATATCTTCCACAAGTAACAATTCTTATTTACAAAGACTCTGCTGTTACGGCCATCTATTGATCCTTTGAGGTGCGTAGATGCTGCAAGAATGAGTCAACACTCAGCACTCTGCGGATTTTCAGGGGATGATCTAAGAATACACTTCCAAGCTTTCATCGATGAGGCAAATAGCGGACCTCTTCAAATATTTATGTTCTTAAAGTGCTAATGTTTGGAAACACCTAGAAAATACTCGTAACGGTGATGCCTTATCTTAGAATGCCTGCACGAGGCCGTCCAGCTATATAAAAGTTGTAGAGGTGGGGAGTGTGGGAGAGTGGAATTTATTGAAAATGGATGAAGGACATGTCCCCAGTATCAGACTGAGTGATGTAAAAGATTCTGGTCTGGGTACCTGGGTGTGTAGGGAGCTGGCACATGCTGAAAACGTGGCTGCTGTGGGTACCAGAAGCCCAAAGGGTGCTCCTCTATGAGCTGCAAGCTCAGACAGGCAGAGATGTGGTGGGTCCTAAACTCACCTAGCTGACAGGCACTAAATGTCCTGACACCCGCTTAACTGCTGAATGACACTTCCCATCCCTCCCTCCCCTGCTCACTCCAGCCAAACTCTGTGTCTTCCAGTTCCTCCACCCTGCTCTCCACCCCGCCACCCCAGGCCATTGCATACGCTGCTCCCTCTGCCTTGACACCCTTTCTGCACTTTCTGCCTAACTCCTACTTATTCTGCATATTGTGAGAGTAGGGGTCACTCCCTCCAGGAGGCCCTCCTGAACTCTTCTACATATAATATCAGACTCTCCCCAACCAAATCATGGCACCGGGCACATCCCTTGTATATTCTATCTGTATTCACAGAGCAGTGTAGACATCTGTTCAAGCACTGGGTGTGCAGTGGTGAGTGAGACAGGCAGTCCCTGCCCCAGGGAGCCTACATGGCTGTGGAGGAAACAGTAGCCACTATAAATATGTAGTAACTTACGGACAGCAGAGAAGGGGAGGAGAATCCTCAGACGGTGTGGGAGGTTGGGGAAGGCATCTCTGAGCTGTGCCATGCGAGGTGGGCTGTGTCCATCTCCAGAGGAGCACATCCCAGGAGGGANTTACAAAGACTCTGCTGTTACGGCCATCTATTGATCCTTTGAGGTGCGTAGATGCTGCAAGAATGAGTCAACACTCAGCACTCTGCGGATTTTCAGGGGATGATCTAAGAATACACTTCCAAGCTTTCATCGATGAGGCAAATAGCGGACCTCTTCAAATATTTATGTTCTTAAAGTGCTAATGTTTGGAAACACCTAGAAAATACTCGTAACGGTGATGCCTTATCTTAGAATGCCTGCACGAGGCCGTCCAGCTATATAAAAGTTGTAGAGGTGGGGGAGTGTGGGAGAGTGGAATTTATTGAAAATGGATGAAGGACATGTCCCCAGTATCAGACTGAGTGATGTAAAAAGATTCTGGTCTGGGTACCTGGGTGTGTAGGGAGCTGGCACATGCTGAAAACGTGGCTGCTGTGGGTACCAGAAGCCCAAAGGGTGCTCCTCTATGAGCTGCAAGCTCAGACAGGCAGAGATGTGGTGGGTCCTAAACTCACCTAGCTGACAGGCACTAAATGTCCTGACACCCGCTTAACTGCTGAATGACACTTCCCATCCCTCCCTCCCCTGCTCACTCCAGCCAAACTCTGTGTCTTCCAGTTCCTCCACCCTGCTCTCCACCCCCGCCACCCCAGGCCATTGCATACGCTGCTCCCTCTGCCTTGACACCCTTTCTGCACTTTCTGCCTAACTCCTACTTATTCTGCATATTGTGAGAGTAGGGGTCACTCCCTCCAGGAGGCCCTCCTGAACTCTTCTACATATAATATCAGACTCTCCCCCAACCAAATCATGGCACCGGGCACATCCCTTGTATATTCTATCTGTATTCACAGAGCAGTGTAGACATCTGTTCAAGCACTGGGTGTGCAGTGGTGAGTGAGACAGGCAGTCCCTGCCCCAGGGAGCCTACATGGCTGTGGAGGAAACAGTAGCCACTATAAATATGTAGTAACTTACGGACAGCAGAGAAGGGGAGGAGAATCCTCAGACGGTGTGGGAGGTTGGGGAAGGCATCTCTGAGGCTGTGCCATGCGAGGTGGGCTGTGTCCATCTCCAGAGGAGCACATCCCAGGAGGGAGGAACAGCAGGGACCAGGACACCTAGTGAGAGCAGGGCTGTGCCGCTCTCTAGAGGAGCATGGCCCAGGTGGGAGGGACAGCAAGTACCAGGACCCCTGGTGGGAGTGGGGGCTTTGAGTGTTGGAGGGACAGTGATGAGGCTACTGATTCTATTGCTGCTTGAGCCACTGTCTGTCTGTCCATCTCTCCCATGATGCCCCAGGCCTCTCTGCAGCCCCTGCCCTTGTGCAGCTTCCTGAACACCACTGACCCCCTCATCTGCCTAGGATGCAAGCCTTCAGGTCTTGCTATGGTTTGTCCCTCAAACCTCATCTTTAAGCCTGATCCCCGGTGTTGCAGGTGGGGTCTAATGGGAGGTGTCCGGGTCAGAGGAGTGGATTCCTCATGAACAGATCGGTGCCCTCTCTGGGGGTGAGGGAGTTTTCACTCTAGTCATTTCCACAAGAGCCACTGGTTGTTACAAAGAGCCACTACTGGGTATCTACCCAGAGGAAAAGAAGTCATGATGTGAAAAAGACACTTGCACACATGTGTTTATATGTTCATACGTGTGTAATTGAGCACAATTCTCAATTGCAAAAATATGAAGCCAGCTTAAATGCCCATCGACTGACGAGTAGATAAAAAAAATGTGATACACACACACACACACACACACACACACACGCCCCATGGAATACTACTCAGCCATAAAAAGAAATGAAATAAGGATATTCACAGCAACCTGGATGGAGTTGGAGATCATTATTCTAAGGGAGGTAACTCAGGAATGGAAAACCAAATGTTGTATGTTCTCACCTATAAGTGGGAGCTAAGCTATGAGGATGCAAAGGCATAAGAATGGCATCATAGACTCTGGGGACTTGGGGGAAGGGTGGGAGGAGGGTGAGGGATAAGACTACACACTGGGTGCAGGGTACACTGCTCAGGTGATGGGTGCACCAAAATACCAGAAATCACCACTAAAGAACTTATCCATGTAACCAAACACCACCTGTTCCCCAAAAACTGTTGGAATAATAATTTTAAAAGAGCCCAACACCTCTCCCCTCTCTGCCTTTCTTTCTCATATGTGCTCTGCACAGGCCCATCCCCTTTGCCTTCCACAGAGTTTCCTGAGGTTTCACCAGATGCCCAATCTTGACCTTCCCAACCATTGAAACCATGAACCAAATAAACCTTTTTTTCTCTGTGAATTACCCAGGCTCATGCATTCCTTTATAGCAACGCAAAATGCACAAAGACGGGCCTTTTCAAAAAACTTCTCAAATTCCTTTTTCCTCCCACTGCCCTGCAGTGTGGTTAGTCCCATGTGAGGATGGAGAACTCAGGCCCAGGGAAAGAAGAAGCCACTTGCTACAGTCAGACATAATCAGCAGCAGCCGTCAGAGGCCCCAGGTGATGCCACCAGGGACTCCAGTCATGGAGCACTGCTCACCTGCCTCCTCTGAGAGTTTCCAGGAACTACTCTGGCAGAGCTATTATCCTCTCTCCTGAGAAAGAGATGCTTGACCTCACAGGACCACATTCGTAGATCCTCCCTGAGCTACAGGCTCCCAGCTTGTCTTGGCTCATGCTCGGTGACATAGGGAGAGAGACCACTCCACGGTATCCCTTTGTCCTTTGGTTTCCAAATTGGCATAAATTCTGCTGGGTGTTAAGAGAAGGAAACAATAAAAGCCTGCTAAGGACACTCCATCGTCTCCAGATAATGGAATGTGGGAAATGTCCATGGAGGTCCCAAAAGGACTGTCCAGAGGCCAGTGTTAAGCTCATGTTGAACAGGCCTTAGTCTGGCTGGAGACTCTGCGACTGGGCCATGTTCATCCCACCGATTCCTCGACATTTCCCCATGCAGATGTATGGGACACAGGCTGCATCCATGTGGATCTCCTTGACGGGTACCTGTGCTCCTGGAGAGTCTGTGAAGGCCCCCACTCAACAAGAGGGAAGGGAGACCGTGTCTTCCCCATGGTCAGTGACCTGGACAGCACTCTGGATGGCACAATCAACTTTGTAAGGTGTCCGTGGTCATCATGTGCCACAAAATCTAAACAGCACTTATTTCATTAAAAGTTGGACAAAAATTGAAGCAGTTTGAGGTGTATGTTGTCAAAGATGAAGGCAAATATCACACCTTTTAGAAAAAAGAGATAAAGGAGTGAAACAGTTGGCACTGGCAGAAAGAAAGACACATAGACCAATGGAACAGAACAGAGATCCCAGAAACAAACGCTCCTGGACATGGTCAAATGATCTTCCACAAACGTGCCAAGACCACTCAATGGGAAAAGGACAATCTCTTTGCCAAAGGTTGCTGTAAAACTGGATATCCACATGCAAAAGAATGAAGCTGGATCCTTACCTTACGCCATATACAAAAATGAACTCAAAATGGATTAAAGACCTAAACGTAAGACCTGCAAATACAGAACTGCTAGAAGAAAACACAGGACAAAAGCTTATGACATGACTCGGCATTGTTTCTTAGATATGAGACCACAGGCACAGGTAACCAAAGCGAAATGAGACCGTACTGAGCTCAAAAACTTCTGCACAGCAAAGGAAATAAACAGAGTGAAACGGCAATTTGTGGAGTGGAAGAAATATTTGTAAGGCATATATTTGATAAGGGATTAATATCTAAAATATATAAAGAGCTCCTGTAACTCAACAACAACAACAACAAAATCCAATACTCTGATTTTAAAATGAGCAAGAGAATTAATAGACATTTCTCTAATGAAGACACAAATGGTCAACAAGCACATGGTAAGATACTCAACATCGCTAGCCATCACGGAAATGCAAATCCAAACCACAATGAGGTACCATCTCACACCCACTAGGATGGCCACTATTAAAAAAAGTAATAATAATCCGAAGCATAAAATAATATGTTTGGATGAGGATGTGGAGAAACTGAAACCTTTGTGTACCACTGATGGGAATGCAAAGTAATGTAACTGCAGTGGAAACAGCATGAAGTTTCCTAAAAAAAATTAAAAATAGATCCAGTAATCCCATTGCTGCGGGTCTCCCCAAAGGAATTTAAAGCAGGATCCCAAAGAGATATTTGCACACCTAGGTTCACTGCAGCGTTATTTGAAATAGCCAAGCAAGCAGTGGAAGCAGCCTAACTATTCATTAACCGATCGATAGAGAAGCAAAATGTGGTCTATCCATACAAAGAAATATTGTTAAGCCTTAAAAAGAAAGGAGGTTCTGCAACACGCTAATGATTGAATGACCTTTGAGGATATTATGCGAAGTGAAGTAAGCCAGATACAGAAGGGCAATTACTGTTGGATTCCACTCATATGGGGTATCTAAAACAACCAAACGCTCAGAAACAGAAAGTAAAAGGGTGGTTGCCAGGGGCTCAGGGAGAGGAAGTTGCTGTTCAATGGGTACAGAGTTTCAGTTTTGCAAGATGAGGAAGTTCTAGAGATGTGCTGCACAGCAATGTGCATACAGTCAATAGTATTATTTAACTGCACACTTAAAATGATTAAAACGGGCCAGGCACATGGCTCACCCCTGTAATCCTAGCACTTTGGGGGGCCGAGGCGGGCGGATCACCTGAAGTCAGGAGTTCGAAACCAGCATGGCCAACATGGCGAAACCCTGTCCCTACTAAAAATAAAAAAAATTAGCCAGACTTGGTGGTGGGCACCTGTAATCCCAGCTACTGGGGAGGTCGAGGCAGGAGAATTGCTTGAACCAGGGAGGTGAAGGTTGCAGTGAGTCGAGAACGAGCTACTGCACTCCAGTTTGGGTCACAGAGCAAGACTCTATCTCAAAAAAAAAAAAAAAAAAAAAAGTGAAATAAAGGCTGTTTGAGAGATCAGCATCTGTAGGTAAGGGGCTGTGTGTGGGGTTCAGGGCAGAGAGCAGAGGTAGGGGAGGTGGGTTGGCAAGCTTCATGTGAGCCTGGGCGCGCCCACCCCAGGCAGTCCCTGGACTGCAAGTTTGCTTACAGGGCTGGGGTCAAGTTCAGATAAGGAAGAGCTGTAGGCAGGAAGAAGCCATGAGGGATGAAATGCCATGATGGGAGGGGGAAAACCAGGTTAACAATGGGAACACACGCTTGGGTGGAAGGATGTTTTAGCATCAAATTGGATGTGAAATCCTGGACTAGTTCCTGCTCACCGGACACCATGCCCAGCAGGGAAACTGGCTTGCAGGTGGAGATGGGCGTCCTCACCCCCGAGATGGTGCACGAGACTGCCAGGGAGGTGTGTTTAGGGACCAGAGCGTGTCTCCACGTAGGTAAGAGCTGAAGCTATCTCTTCCCACAAATGTGGTCGTTGGTTGCCTAGCTGGTTGCACCTGCCATCCCAGAGTTTGCAAAGCTTGTATGTGTTGGTGTTTTATTTCCCCACACTGGTGCAAACTGTTTTACAGACTGAAAAGTGGAAATGGATTTGCCACTTGGTCCACAACTATTCTATCGCTGTCAGTTAAAAGAGAAACGGTCTTCACGTACTTACTACCAAAAATGATCAGAATCCATCCCCGGACAGGACGGATGTCTGCTCTTCACAAGGAGTCAAAAGCCACAACTTTGGGGGTCGAGATGGAGAGACACTTTAAAGCCTGGACTGTCCCTTCTCGGTCACTCCCAGGGATTTTTCCACTTTGGTTTCTTTGGAGCTGGTAAACTCATTGGATCGGTCAACTCACTTGTGAATTGTGCATAGGAAATAAAATGAGAGGGGGAGAAAGACATGGCTTTATTTATAGAAACCTCATTTTGCTATTCATCGAATAAATAAACACAACCCACCTCACACTAAAAATATGCCTCTCAAGATCAACAATGAGGCCATGTTTGGTTGACTCCACAGAGAAGCGGAGACTGCAGATCCCAGGAATTTCTCACAGATATGTCCTAGAATAATTCAGGACAGTGTGCCAACAAGAACGTTCGATTTCCATTGACATTTTAAGCAACATGCCATCTCCTCCTTGGTTCTGAAGCTGGCAGAGAAAAGCCTTATGCTCTGATATGTCAGTTCGGGCTGTGTGACTTCTGTCATTGTTACTTCACCTCTCTGAACCCCAGCTTCTTCACCTGTGAAATAATGAGAATGATATCTATCTGTGAGGGGATTTGTGTGGAGTAAGTGAGAACATGAACACATAATAAAATTCTAAAGACTAAAGAGATGTTCAGTAACCAGTGGTGACACTTGTAATGCACCCACAATGAGAATTTTTCTGTCATTAATTCTTTTTTTTTTTGAGACGGAGTCTCTCTCTGTCGCCCAGGCTGGAGTGCACTGGCGCGATCTCGGCTCACTGCAGCCTCCGCCCCACCAGGTTCTAGCAATTCTGCTGCCTCAGCCTCCTGAGTAGCTAGGATTGCAGGCACCTGCCACCACGCCCGGCTAATTTTTGTATTTTTAGTAGAGACGGGGTTTTGTGATGTTGGCCAGGCTGGTCTCGAATTCCTGACCTCAGATGATCTACCCACCTGGGCCTCCCAAAGTGTTTGGATTACAGGCTTGAGCCATGGCACCCGGCCTCTGTCACCAATTCTAATTCCACAAGTCAAGGACTGTTCAAAGATGTGCTGGTGTAAGTCAACCTCACTTGTGCCCACTGTGTCAAATCTCTCCCAGTAGCACTGAAAGCTTATTTGCCAAGTCTAGAAGAAACCAGGGCAGCCACACAAAAGATATCTCCATTGCTCCACGATATTTTTTGAGGGCAGTGTGATGGAGAAGCCCGTGGTTGCAAGCCCTGAGAGCCAGGAGATGCTGCGTAACTTTGCGATATGCTTTATTCTCACAGCCCCCATCTGAGAGTGGCCTGGAAGCCTGGGTTCCCGCTGTGTGGATTTGAGCACAGTCTTCACCACATCACAACCTTGTGACCTTTGAGGCTGCCTCATCTTAAATTGGGGAAGGAGCAGTGCCTCCCTCGAAGGGCACAATGACAAGTCATAAGATGGTCCCTGTAAAAGTGCACGTATAAGCGTCCCTGTAAAAGTGCACATATAACACAGCAAATATTAGCCATTGTAATTTCTAAAAACCATATCATTTTGTAACCTGTTCTTTTTGCACACACACTCTCTCTCTCATTTAACTGTGTTCTGGATCACATCTCACTACTCTGAAGCTCACGTCTAGCACAGACCAGATGCCTGAAAAACATCCGGCCAGAAAGATGGGAACACAGCCCTACCCTCATGAAGATAAAGTCAGGTGGGGTGCAGGGTGGTGAGACCACTTTGGGAGGACCTGGGGTTTTGGAGGCTGCTGAAGGAGCCCCTGGTGGGCTCCTGGGGACTGGGAAGAGGTTATGAGGGAGGTCCAAAGGGTCAGAGCAGGAGGAAAAGTGCCTCAGGCGGAAGGAGGAGCCCATGGGGTGGTCTGGACAGGAGAGTGTGCCTAGATTCTTCCAGAAGTGGGGAGAGGCTCTATGGTTGGCACATGGAGGCTGGGAGCACACGGCAGGAGCTGAGGGCCAGGATATAGCAGCCTCACACTATTCCCTGTGGGGTGTCCACAGGTTGCCACCCAGCCCCTACTGAGGGTCACTTCTTTTTCACTGTTGTATGTGAAACAGTCTTTGCCCACCTGCTCAATCAATTCTGTAGGATATGTTTCTAGAATTGGAGTGATTTGATCAAGTAGTAAACATCTGTTTTATTTACGCCATCCTCTCCATGAATATAATGACCTATCCATCCACCCATTCCATTCATCCACCCATTTACCCATCCATCCATCCATCCGCCCACCCATCCATCCACCAACAATTTACTAAGCCCCACCTCTGTGCTAAACACTGGAGATAAAGGGCGATATGCCCTCCCAGCACAGAGTAAGCTTCCTGCAGCCTGGAGAGGGCTATGGAAGGAAACACTTTCCATACAAGAGCGTGCTGCATACAGGAGGTTCACAGTGAGTCTGTGGGAGAATTGGTGATGACATGCCGTCAAGCTGTCCTGAGACCAGTGGGACCATATCAGAATCAGGAGACAGCTCGATTTCCACAGGCTGAACCATTGTAATATCGATCGATGTCGCCAATGTCATGAGCATCTCAGATGTTATAACGTGCATCTCTCTGATGATGAGTAAAGCTGTCTTTTCTAAATAGCCATTTGGGGGGTAAGTCGCCTATTGTGGTCATGCCGATTTTCCCATCGGTGTGTCGGTCTTTTATTTTAAATTGGTCTGTAAATACGTGTATTTTAGAGTGATAAAAACAACTCTATTGGATACTCAGCAAACGGTTACCGCTTGCTTGTTATTTTTCTTTCTGTTTTGTTTATGGTGTTCTTTCTTTTTTTCGAATCCATGAAAGTTAAAAATTTTTCCTTGACAGTTTCTGGGTTTTGTACTGTGCTCAGAAAATCTTTCCCGAAGATTATGTAAGTGTCCATCTTACTTTCTTCTAGAATATTTATAATTTTATTTTTACACTTAATGGTTTTGTTTTTTGCACTCAGATCGTCACTTTGTCAGGAACTCACTTTGGGGTATTAGGGGTGTAGAATCAGACAGGAACCAGACTTTGCTTTTCCCTCAGTGGTTGTTGGTCCTTTCCAACGGTTGAAGTACTCGATGGCACTCATGACTTCTTGGAAGCTGTTTCCTGACCTATATCTTCTAACTGAACTGGAAAATACAGTCATGCACCACTTAACCAAGGGGATTCTGAGAAACATGTCATTAGGCGTTTTCATCGTAGTGTGAAGATAGAGTACTCTTACACAAACCTAGATGACATAGCCCACTGTACAGCCAGGCTGTATGGCGTGGCCCATTGCATCTAGGGTACAAACCTTCATAGAATGTTACTGCACTGAATACTGTAGACAACATAATGATAAGACTTTTTTTTTTTTTTTTTTTTTTTTTTTTTTTTTTTTTTTTTGAGATGGAGTCTTGCTTTGTCGCCCAGGCTGGAGTGCAGTGGCATGATCTCGGCTCACTGCAACCTTCGACTCCCAGGTTCAAGCGATTCTCCTGCCTCAGCCTCCTGAGTAGCTGGGACTACAGGCACCTGCCACCATGCCTGGCTAATTTTTGTATTTTTAATAGAGACGGGTTATCACCATATTGGGCAGGCTGGTCCCAAACTCCTGACCTTGTGATCCACCTGCCTCAGCCTCCCAAAGTGCTGGGATTACAGGCGTGAGCCACTGCGCTCAGCTGGTAAGTATTTTTATATCTACACATAGAAAAGGTACAGTAAAAACGTGGTATTACAATCTTACGGGACCACCTAAGATTGTAGCACCACAGATTGACACCACCCAATCTTACGGGATGGTTTGGGACCACCATTGCTCTGTATATGGTTCATCATTGACCAAAACATCATTACAGCACATGGCTGTAATTTAAACACTCCTTCTAAAATAGTGTGGTGGTGGGCACCTGTAATCCCAGCTACTGGAGAGCCTGAGGCAGGAGACTTACTTGAATCCGAGAAGCAGAGGTTGCAGTGAGCTGAGATTGCACTACTGCACTCCAGCCTGGGCGACAAGAGTGAGAATCTGTCTCAAAAAAACAAAAACCGGCCGGGCGCGGTGCTCACACCTGTAATCCCAGCACTTGGGAAGGCCGGATGGGCCGGATCACCGAGGTCAGGAGATCAAGACATCCTGGCTAACACAGTGAACCCCCCGTCTCTACCCTAAAAAAATACAAAAAACTAGCTGGGGCGAGGTGGCGCCGCCTTTGTAGTCCCAGCTAAACTCGGGAGGACCTGAGGCAGGAGAATGGCCTAAAGCCCAGGAGGCGGAGCTTGCAGTGAGCTGAGATCCAGGCACTGCACCTCCCGGCCTGGGCCAACAGAAGCAGAACTCCCGTCTCCAAAAAAAACAAAAAACAAAAAAAAAAAACCAAAAACAAAAACAACACACACACACAAACATCTTATTGAAAGTGTTCACAGATATTATAACGAAAAGCAGCCTGCAAATACGTCGTGCAGCTCAACATGTTTTGCTAACACATGCCCACACACCCAGCACCTGGCAGCACCTTCCTTTCCCTCAGGGCACTCTTCTGGTTTCTATCCCCATGGATTCATTTGCCTGCTTTTGTGTGTGATAGAAACAGGATCAGGTACCCTTTTGTGTCTGGCCTTTCTTGTTCAACGTGAGATTTGTGAGATCCACTGCGGTTGCTGGGAGCAGTTGCAGGTGGTTCTTCCTGTTGCTGTAGAGGGCAGCATGGTGGGAAGGGACCGTGAGATAGTCATCCATCCTCCTGTCTGAGTGTGGACAGGCCCTGCCGGAGTTTCCAGTTGTGGGGTATCATGAACGGTGCTGCTGGGGACACTTGCACTCATGGCTTGGGATGTGTGTGCATTTCTGTTGAGTGATGCCCAGGGAAGGCTTTGCTGGGCCACAGACTACGTGTTTGTTCAATAGTAAATCTGCCTATCAGTCTTCCCGAGTATCAGTTTCCACACCCATGAGCAGTAGGCAAGGGTTCCAGTTGCTCCACGTTCTTGTCAAAGCTTGGTATCTCATGGGCTTTGCATTTCAGCCACTCAGGTGTGTGTATGATGGTATCACAAGGTGGTTTTGCTTTGCATTTCCTGATGACTAATGAACTTAAATGCCTTTTCTTATGCTTATCAGGCCTTTTCCTTTAAAATGCTTTTTAATGACCTGACATGACTTTTAGATTGGTGGGGAGCGTGCGTTCCCCCCCCCCCCCGCCCATCTCTATCTCTCACTAACAAACTTTCCCGTATAAAGCAGGTGATGCATTCTATTTTCTTCCTCTGTGAGTACCTCAAACACACAAATGAAACATCCAGCTAATTACTGGCAGAAAAAAAACCTTCCCCATTCATTTTTTTTTTTCTCAAGAGCTCATTTTGGGTAGCTATGTCCCCACTTTATTGTCTCCATCCAACAAGTGATCTCACTTGGTTGCAGTTACAAAAGTTTTCTTATGGGAATTCCCCTGGGAGTCCTCTGTAAGTTCCTCCCTGAGACTTTATCTTGGCAGCAGCGAGCATTTGGTTACACCTGGCTCAGAAACTCACAGTAAAGCAGTATGGGCCATGCTCTGAATAGAACTCTTTGGGGCCTCCCTTCCCTTTTGTCCCAATGCTAGGGAAATCCCTAGTACTCTCACCGGACACTCCCCAGGGTGGCCATGTGATAGCCCTCCCTCCTGCCCCCGGTGCCTCCACATTCACAAAAGGATAGGAACCCCAGCCTGTTTGATCCTCAGTAAGGCACGTGGGTCCCTGGCCAATTTGCAGCAGAAGGAAAAGCTGCCGTACAAATGCTTCATTCATTCAGCAAATGTTTATTGAGTATCTGCTAAGTGCCAGTCCCTGTGCTAGGCATTGATTCAGAGATGAGCCCAAGAGACACCGCCCTTTTCCCCTGGCATTTATGTTAGCGGGTGAAGAGGGGCGGATGATGCGTGAGGCCAACACATTAGAATCCCGTTATGTTCTCAGAAGCTGCTGGTGAGCACGGAACCTGGCAAAGCACTCTGGCAAATTGTTTGGGAGTTTCTTAAATCATTAAAGGCACTTTCATCCTATGTCATAACACAGTGATATAGTTTGGACATTGTCCCTGCCCAAATGTCATATTGAAATGTCATCTCCACTGTTGGAGGTGGGACCGGGTGGGAGGTGATAGGATCATGGGGAAAGTTTCTCAAGCAAGGTAAGTACTATGCCCTTGGTACTGTCCTCATGAGAGTAAGTGAGTTCTCATGAGATCTGGTCATTTAAAGTGTGTGGCACCTACCCGCTCTCTCTCTTGCTCCTGCTGTGGCCACATGACATGCCAGCTTCACATTCCTCCATGATTGTAAATTTCCTGAGTCCTCCCCAGAAGCCAAGCAGACTCCACCATGCTTCCTGTACAGCCTGCAGAAGCGTGAGCCAATTCAACCTCTTTTCTTTGTAAATTGCCCAGAATCAGGTCTTTCTTTCTTTCAGTTTAAAAAAAAACTCTTTTTTTTTTTGAGACAGTCTCACTCTGTCACCCAGGCTGCTGTGCAGTGGTACAATCTCGGCTCACCAGGCTCGGGTATTCCTTTTTTTCTTTGAAGCAGAGTTTTGCTTTTGTTGCCCAGGCTGGAGTGCAATGGTACGATCATGGCTCACTACAACCTCCACCTCCCGGATTCAAGTGATTCTCCTGCCTCAGCCTCCCGAGTAGCTTGGATTATAGGTATCTGCCACCACGCCCAGCTAATTTTTGTATTTTTAGTAGAGACGGGGTTTTGCCATGTTGGTCAAGCTGGTCTTGAACTCCTGACCTCAGGTGAACCACCTGCCTCAGCCACCCAAAGTGCTGGGATTGCAGGCATGAGTCAGTGTGCGCGGCCAGGTATTTCTCTTTGGCATTGTAAGAATGGCCTAATACACCCAGTAATTCCAGTTGAATGTATTTATCAGAGACATAAAAACACATGTCCATAAAAAGATTTCTTCCTTGCAGCTTTATTAATAATGGCTTCAAACTGGAAACAGCCACAGGATCTTCCTAGAAGAATGGATACCCCATGAGGACACCCACACAATGGGGCATTGGAGGACATACTACTCATGGGCACCAAAACATTCCCCCGCACCGAGGATGCTGGACACAGAAGAACCTGCACTCATGTTTTTATTTATAGGAAGAGCTAGAATAGGCAGAATTATGCCATGGGGCAATGTGGTGGGGGCATTGGTGGGGAAGGGGAAAGAGCCACGTTCTGGGGTGATGGAGCTATTTTACATCTTAATGGGGTGTAGATGTTTAGATTCATGTTACAATTGATCCAATTTTCACTTAAGATCTGAGCATTTTACCGTATGTAAATTACAACTCAGTCTAAAACACCTAGTTACAAAGTCCTACACAGGAGAGGAGTCCATGTGAGGAGTGTGGTGAATGCATGCTCACAGCTGGATGGAGTGGTCCAGGAGGGTCTCTGTCCAGGAGACTTTTAAGCCAAGAGAATGAGGAAGAGGCATGGAGAAAGATGCTCTGGGAAGGATACATTAGGTCATTCTCGCACTGCTATAAAGAAATATTGAAACCTGGGTAATTTATGAAGAAAAGAGGTTTAATTGGCTCACAGTTCCGAAGGCTGTACAGGAAATATGGCAGCATGTGCTTCTGGGGAGGCCTCAGGGAGCTTTTACTCATGGCAGAAGGCAAAGGGGGAGCAGACGTCTCACAGGCAGGAGCAGGAGCAAGAGAGAGAGAAAGGGCGAAGTACGACACTCTTTTAAAACAACCAGATGAAAACTGGTTCATGAGAACTCACTATCACTATCACCAAGGGGAACGGTGCCAAACCGTTCATGGGAAACCGCTCCCATGATCCAGTCACCTCCCACCAGGCCCCACCTCCAGCACTGAAGATTCCATTTCAACATGAGATTTGGGCAGGACACAGCTCCAAACCATGTCAAAGGAGAATGCTTGTGCAAAGGCCCTGTGGCTGCCGTCGGGGGAGTGGCTGGGGGAGAGTTCTTCCTGAGCCATGGGTTGATTTTCATGTCTGGCCCTGTGGTCTATGGGACGAGCAGGTCTGGCCTCTCAGAGTCATGGTCCTGGGGCTCACTCCTGGCACACTCCCTTCCTGCCCCCATCCTTGACTTCCTTTATTTTTGTCTTTCATCCTGATGTAATTTAAACAATTTTCTTATATTTTACCCGCCTGTATAAATTGACTGTAATATTTTATGAGGTGGAGGTAGGGGTGCGGGTAATGGCAGGACAGAGCAAGGTAAAGTTTAAAGTGCAGAATGAAGTGTAAAATGTAAACCAGCTCAGGGCAGGCTTTGGAACCTTCCTCATTCTTCTTGTGGATGCAGTGAATACATTCAGATTTAACTGGAATGGATGCTTTCCCCCCAAAGAACAGTGATAAAAGCAAAAATTTAAGCACTGCAAGTTGTTCCACCTACCACCCACAACCCAGGGAGCAGACTCCTCAGAGGGCACCTGAGTTGCAGGAGGTGACCGCACTGTTCCTCATTAAGGTCTCATGGCCTGGTGCCTCTCAGCATGCAGACATCACCCCACACCCTGGGATCCTTGTGTTCAACGTGACCTGTGCATTTTCCATACAAGCTTCCCTCTAAACCCACGCTTAGAACTTAATCTGGCATTCTGCTACAGAGACAGGCAGGAGGAGACACTTAGGTGCTAGATCTACCTTAGAGATGGGTCTCCAAGATGGCCTTCCTGAGAGGTTTTCAGGGATTATCGTCCTCAGACTCTAAGCTCCTCATTTGACTTGGGAGTTGGGGAGAGAGAATGCTAGACTTGGAGCCAGCACACCCATTCCCGCCACCAAACTGCTGTGTGACCTGAGGAATATCACTCAACCTCTCTGAGCTCTATTTTCCACCTGTTACCAGTTCAAGGAGGAGGTTGGACCTGGCTATCTCATTCAGGGGTCTCTGGATGAAATCCAGGCCATTCATTAGCCCCTTTAAGGGCAGAAAAACACCTGTTCCAATGACCATTTATTCAAATCAACAACATGATCATTTAAACATTTCTCCCTTTGAAACGAAAATTGGAGAGCATCTGTGGGTATCACAAGGTGGTCAGTAGAAGTCAGGGCACAACTTAATGTTCAGCCCAACACTTCTAAGCACCTGCAGAGCTTTGGCCAAGGGAGCATTTTAAATTGTTTTTCTTCTTATTCACCTATTGTTTAATTGATAACTCCAATGAGTTAGGAATGAGGAAAACATATTAGTTAAGGAGGATCCCAGTGTGATCAACGTTCAGCAAATTCAGCTCAGGATGGTCTTATAAGTTTCATACATTGATGGTTCCCATCTAAATCCTTCTACAGCCCATTAAGAAATCTCCAGTACTTCATTTTATGTTGGTTTGTTTGTTTTGAGACAAAGTCTTGCTGTCACCCAGGGAGGACTGCAATGGCGTGATATAGGCTCACTGCAACCTCTACCTCCTGGGTTCAAGCGATTCTCCTGCCTCAGCCTCCCAAATAGCTGGGATTACAAGCACATGCCACCATGCCTGGCTAATTTTTTATTTTTAGTAGAGACAGGGTTTCGCAATGGTAGCCAGCTGGTCTCGAACTCCTGACCTCAGGTGATCCACCCGCCTCCACCTCTGCCTCCCAAAGTGCTGGGATTACAGATATGAGCCACTGCACCCGGCCTGAAATCTCCAGTACTTCAAACACCAATGCTAGTAGCTTGACAGTAGAGAAGCCCGACAGCCCCAGCTGCAGCCAGGTGATCAGGGTCCATACCAGCAGTGGTAAGTCATGGTGACAGTATGTAGTCTTGATATGATGCGTGAGAATGGCTCTTTACCTTGTGGTCTTCCTCCCTCAAACTAATAATCCCAGATGAATAATGAGAAGAAAGGTCCAGTTGAGGGACAGTCTACAAAAGACCTGACCAGCACTTCTCAAAACTATCAGGGTCAACAGAAAACAAGGAAAATCTGTGAAACTGTCACAGCCAAGAGGAGCCTAAAGAGTCATGAGGACTAAATGCACTGTGGTGTTCTGGGAGGGATCCTAGGACAGAAACGGGTGTTAGATAAAAGCCAAGGACATCTGCATGCACTATGGGCTTTAGACAAAAATGTACCAGGGGCCGGGCAAGGTGGCTCATTCCTGTAATCCTAGCACTTTGGGAGGCTGAGGTGGGTAGATCACAAGGTCAGGAGTTAGAGACCAGCCTGGCCAACATGGTAAAACCCCATCTCTACTAAAAATACAAAAGTAGCTGGGTGTGGTGGCACGCGCCTGTGGTCCCAGCTACTCAGGAGGCTGAGGCAGGAGAATTACTTGAACTGGGGAGGCGGAGATGGCAGTGGGCTGAAAGCACGCCATTGCACTCCAGCCTGGCTGACAGAGTGAGACTCCATCTTAAAAAAAAAATAAATAAATAAAGCCAGCATTGGTGCATTAATGGTGATACACATACCACACTAACATAAAATGTTAAAAACAGGGAAAACGGTGTGCAGTATGTGGAAATTTTCTGTACTATCTTTGCAATAATTCTGTAGAGCTAAAACTGTTCTAAAAGCAAAAGTTTACTTAAACAAAAACAAAGGAACGATGGTGATGATTATAATCTGATGTGAATATACCTGGCTGGAAGTGAGCCCATCTCATGCCTACTGGGTGTGTCTGGTGGGGAAGAGCTTGTGAAAAGCAGTCTGAACTCACACCTCTTGTGTCATTATGTAGAAACAAGTCATGAAAAAGACAAAACCCAGTTGGCTGACTTTGGAAATGTAACATGCAAGCTGATGGAAGCAGTTTGGGGCTATTTTTGATGTGACAGCATCACCCCAAACCAGTCATAAAATGAACGTTCTTATTTGCATTTGACAAATCATGCTTCCTCTTTACCAAGTATTGAAGAGAGTTGTTCTTGATAAATGAGTGAAAATTAAAAATTGCCATCATATATATAGATGATGTCTATAGAGATTATCTATATTATTCAAATATATAGAGATCTCTCTCTTCCTCCCTCCTTTTATCTGCCTATCTCCAATCCTCCATTCTTCCATCTGTCCATTCATTCATTTGTTCATCCATCCACCCATCCATCCATCCGTCCATCCACCCATCCATCCATCCATCCACCCATCCATCCATTCATCCACCCATCCCTCCACCCATGCATCCATCCATCCATCCATCCATCCATCCATCCATCCATCCGTCCATCTGTCCATCCATCTATCCATCCATCCATCCATCCATCCATCCACCCATCCATCCATTCATCCACCCATCCATCCACCCATGCATCCATTCATCATGCATCTGTCCATCCATCCATCCATCCATCCATCCATCCATCCATCCATCCGTCCAGCCATCTACCCATCCATCCATCCATCCATCCATCCATCCATCCATCCACCCACCCACCCATCCATCCATTCATCCATCCATCCATCCACCCATGCATCCATTCATCCATCCATCCATCCATCCATCCATCCATCCATCCATCCATCCATTCACCCATGCATCCATCCATCCACCCAGGCATCCATCCATCCATCCATCCATCCATCCATCCATCCATCCGTCCACCCACCCATGCATGCATGCATGCATGCATCCATCCATCCATCCATCCAACCATCCATCCATCCACCCATTCACCCACCCATCCACCCATCCATCCATCCATTCATCCATCCACCCATCCACCCATCCACCCATCCATCCATTCATCCACCCA
>NW_016803499.1:3524958-3532458 GCF_001698545.2 Rhinopithecus bieti | reverse complement strand
CAGAATATAACCCAAGGCCCTCTCCCTTTTCCCCCGAATGCCCAGTCTGTCCCAATATCCAGCTGTTGAAGGTCCAGGAAACACAATACAATAAACATTATGCCAGATTATGCCTCCTTTCTAATTGCTCACATCAATAGCTCCATTTCCACCACGTTCAGACTTTTGTGTTGAAGTGCCATGTAAATGCATTAAAAAATCATTACACACCAGAGGCCATATGTGGGCAGAAATCATTCCGATTAAGTGTAAAAGGGAAATAATTAAGTCTTGGGTATCAAGGGTAGTGTTTGCACACCACACCCAGGGGCAAACAAGGGTGCAGCTGAAGACAGGGTGCTGTCTCAGGAGGCGGCAACTGGCCCCATGGGGGTGGCGCTGACATTCCCAGGGTTGTGTGGGTTTGGCTGCATGCGGGCACCCAGAGCCCAGACGAATCATGGCAAAAGGCCCAGAGGCAAAATGTCCCCATGAGCTGCCATGAGAAAGGAAGTTGAAATTACCAGGAAGGCATCTACTGTATGTGTGGGTCCCCTTCCAGGGCTAAATACATGAAACTAGTAATTTGTCTACCTAATGGCCATGTGACCATTGTCAAATGGATCTCCGAGGGCTGGGAAGGCTTTTAATGCTTCATTACCCAGTATGAAAACCCTGGCATGTATGCCCAGTGCTGAAGGCTGAGGGCCATGATAGACATTGACGGGGGGGAACAATGCCAGACAGAGGCAGGCACAGGGAGAGACAAAGGCCTCACCAAACAGTCCAGCCTCTCCAGTGTGACTCCTACAGCAAGCAAGGAAGTCACAGGGACGTGTCTTCTCTCCAGAGAGCTGGGGAGGCAGCAGCTGAGTTGGTGAGGACCCAGGTTGGAGCCAGGAGACAGAGCGGCAGTCCCTATCCTGCCATGCCTAACTCTGGTAGGCCTTGTCTCTCAACATCTGAGTCTCAGGGGCCTCCCCTGCCCAGCCAGGTGTGGCTGGCCCATCTTGATGGATTCACAGAACACTCTTCGCTGTGGGAGCTTAGGCGCCTCCCCTGCCCAGCCAGGTGTGGCTGGCCCATCTTGATGGATTCACAGAACACTCTTCGCTGTGGGAGCTTAGGCACATTCCTTGCCCTTTCATTTCCTCAGTTTTCTTGTCTGGAGTTCAAAGTTTCTCCTAATATAACTTAACACGTATTAAAGGGAATGACATGAGTAAAGGGCTTGCAATAGTGCCTAGAACAAAATGAGTTGACAAAATCTGTCAACTACCATCCATCATCCATCCATCCATTCATCCATCCATCCATCCATTCACCTGTCCAGCTGTCCATCCATCCATTTATCCATCATCCATCCATCCATTCATCTACAATCCATCCATCATCCATTCATCTACCCACCCATCACTCATTCCATCCATCCATCCATCCATCTATCCATTCGTCCATCCATCCATTCATCTACAATCCATCCATCATCCATTCGTCTACCCACCCATCACTCATCCATCCATCTGTTCATCCATCTGACTTTTGCCAGGCCTGCCATGGCCAGGCCCTGGGCTAGGGCTACAGAAATGAATGAGACATGGTTCTTGCCACCAAGTAGATCAAGTCCATCAAGGGAGACAGAAGTGGTGGACAAAATTAACTGAGACACGAGCTGCTACATGCTCTAGGAGAAGTGGGAGCTGAGCTCGCATGGTATCAGCCCAGAGGTAGGGGGCCTGGGATATTGGGGTGGACCCATTATTGGCACACAGAGCTTACTTAGCCAGAATTAGAACCCTTTCACAACACAGATCATAGTACAAAGCTGCATTGACTGCATTCCATGAGAGCAAGGGCTATAGCTACACTGTATCCCCACCTTCTGGTCCTATGGCTACATTATATCCCAGTTCCTGGAATTGTGGATACACTGTATCCCCCGTTTCTGGTGCTGTAACTGTCCTAAAGAAGGAGATGCATCTATGTCTGTTTAGTTTGATTTAAATGATGCATCCAACTGCAGAGGCAGAAGTTTCCTCAGCTATTTACATCACAATATGGAAGAGAAACCAACTGGGTGAGCCATTTCCACAGAACATCAGGTTCTGTTCACAACTGGGACTTGCCCATCACTGCAGGTGGCATGGTGGTCTCCTGGGCAATGCCTCCTTCAGCCTCTGCATTTGGTCACAGAGGACAGGGGGCAGGCCCCTCTCTAGATGGGTCATTCCTACCCCTGCTGTCAATGGAGGAATCTGTCTCTGGTCTTGGGGTTAACATTGAGTCTGTCTCCTTATACATGTCCACAGGGCATCCCAAAGCTACCCCAAATTCAAATACAGCAAGTGCTCTGAATGACAGCTGGTGTGCAGGAAGTGTGCCAAATGTCAGCTTTTGTGATTGTTGTGATTATTAACATGCTCAAAAGCAAACCCCTACAGAACAATCTTTTCAACAAATTGTGCTGAAACAAATGGATATTCACACGCCGAAGAATGAAGTTGGCTCTCTACCATACTCCACATACAAAAATTAACTAAAATGGACTGACCTAAATATAAAACTAAAAGCATAAAACTCTTACAGGAAAACATAGGGGTAAATCATTGCGACCTTGAATTTGGCAATGGATTCTTAGAGATGACACCAAAAGCATGAGCAACAAAAGAAAACGTAGATAAGTTGGGCTTCATGAAAATTAAAAATTTTGTACATCAAAGGACATTATTGAGAAAGTGAAAAGACAACCTACAGAATGGGAGAAGATATTTGCAAATTATTCAACTGATAAAAGTTTAATATCCAGGCTCTATAAAAGCTCCTACAATCCAACAACAAAAAGACAAACAACTCAATTAGAACATAGACAAAGGAATTGAGTAGATATTTCTCCAAAGAAGATAAACAAATGATCTATAAGCACAGGCTCAACATGGTAACATAGTGATTAGGCCAATGGAAATCAAAGCCACAATGATATACCACTTCACACCCACAGGACTGCTGTAATTAAACAATATATATATCAAGTGCTGGTAAGGGTGTAGAGACTCTAGAACCCTTGTACACTAGTAGTGGGCCTGTAAAATGGTGCAGTCACTGTGTAAAACAGTTTGGCAGCTCCTTAAAAAGTTAAAGATAAAACTATATGATCCAGCAATTTTACTTCTACGTATATACCTCAGAGATTTGGAAATAGGAACTCAAACAGACACTTACATGCAAATGTTCATTGCAGCATTTTCAAAATAACCAAAAGGTAGAAATAACCCCTGTGTGTCGATAGATGAATGGACGAACACAATGTGGTATATCCATTCAATGGAACATTATTCATCCATGAAACTAATGATTACTGATATATGCTACAACGTGGATGCCTTGAAAACATGCCAAGTGAAAGAAGCCAGACACAAAAGGACAAACATTATGTGATACCATTTATACGAAGTATCTAGAATAGACAAACTTATAGAGACAGATGTTAGAATAGATAGGGATTACCAGGGGTTAGGAGAGGCAGGGTGAGATGGGGAATGGGGAGTGACTGTTGAATGGATACAGAATTCCTATTTGGGGTGATGAAAAAGTTTTGAAAATAGATAGTGATGATAGTTGTATGACATCGTGAATGTATTTAATGCCACCGAATTGTACACTTAAAAAGATTAAAATGTTATGGCATATATAATATCTACCACAATTTAAAACAAAACAAAACAAAACAGCGAATAGTAAACCTCTCACTTATCCCCACTCAAACCTCTTCTTGTGGACTCTTCCTTTTTCAAGCCACTCAATCTGAAAATCTCAGAACCATTTTTGACGACTCTTGCTCTCAGCCTCCACATCCCATGTGCCGGCAATTCCTGTGGGCCCTACTTTCAAAATAGACCCGAGGTCATCCTCCCCTACCTGCCTTGTGCACCCGGATTATTGCAAGAGCCTCTGAGCAGGCTTCTGCCCCTGGCCCATCAACCTCTTCTCTGCGGGACAGCCAGAAGGATCTGTTAGAACCCAAGTCAGCCCAGGTCCCTTGCCTGCTCCAAACCCTACTGCTCCAAACCCTACTGCAGTGGCAGGTGGTGGGGAGGGGGTGGAGAGTGTTATTCAGCTCCCATGGTTACAGTGGCCCTGGCGACCCCCACACTGGCTCCACACTTTCCATACCTCTTGGGTTGCCCCTCCTGCTCCCTCTTTCCCTCCCTGTCCCGACTGGTTCTGGAATCCACCCAGCACACTCAAGAAGAACACTCGTGCCAGGGCTTCTGCACTGGCTGTTTCTTCTACCTGGAATGTTCTTCCCTCACCTCTTTCAGGTGTGTTCCCACACCACCCACTCCATGTGTCAGGCACAGAGTAGGTGCTCAATAACTCTGTGGGTGAAAGCTTCAGGAGGGAAAACTCTTTCTATGCCCCCTGAATGGGCAAGGTATCTATGATTAAATACACAGCTTGCTTGCCTGGAGTTCAAATCCTGCCTCTGTCACCAGCTACAGGACCTTGAGTAATCTCTCTGTGCCATCGTTTCCTCATCATAAACGGGGGGAAACAACGGGACCCACCTCATACAGTGAGTGAGGGTTGTACGTGATGATGCAGGTACCAGGGCTTCCATGGGTGACAGGGACGCGGTCACCTGCTCAACCAGCATTAGGGGGCATCATCTCCCCTCCCTCCCTCCCTTCGTCCCCTGCTCCCTCCCTCCCTCTCTCCCTCCTGACCTCCCTTTTCCTTCCTTCCTTCCTTCCTTCCTTCCTTCCTTCCTTCCTTCCTTCCTTCCTTCCTCATTCCTTCCTTCCTTCCTCATTCCCTCCCTCCTTCACTTGGTGCCCAGGGTACCATTAGTGCAGAGAGGCATGTGGGTTGATTTCCAAGAGAAGGGGATATCCCAGTTGAGTTTTGAGGGTTGCACAGGAGTGAGTTGGGCAGACATGTCCCAGTGGAGGGATGACGCAGACCTCACCCTAACTCCACCTGTCATTGTGGGAGGTTCAGACCACAAGCATGTAAATAAATAGCTTATTAAAGAATAATGAAGGAGCTGTGAAGAAGGCAGAATGGGAGGGGGCATCTGTGCCAATCAATTGCTCCCTGGGAGCGTGGGCTCATGGCTTTGCAGGGGAGTGAGAATGAGCAGGTTACAGGATCAGTTACAGAGCACTGGGTGTGACTTCACATCTGGGTCATATGGATGAAGCTTGCAGTGATAACGCTGATGACAATGACAACAATACTCACTCATGCACAGAACAGAGTCAGGCACCTTGGAAAGGCTATAGACTCAAATCGTTTTCACAGCCACCCTCTGAACTTTACAGATAAGGCACAGAGTGGTTAAGCAAGTTGGCCAACGGCACGGGGCTGCAGGCAGCAAAGCTAGGATTGAGACCTGAGAAGCTGGCTCTGGAATTGGGGCTCTCTGTACTTCACAAGTGCTTCCCCTCTCTGGGTCTGGGTGCCGGTGGCAGGAAAAAGGGGGAACCCAGACCTCTTTCTGTTCTCCAACTGTATGGCTTTTAAATTTCCTATTTATGGGTGAAGTCACTGACAGCCTCCAGGTGTAAATGGCATGGACAGAGCGAGAGTGGCGTGGTGCTGTGAGGCTTTCCGTGGAATTTCTTCATGCTGGCTGTGGTGGAATGATACATCTGACAGCAAACCCGAGAACTGAGGCTGGGACGCCCTTCCTGGAGTTTTACTCCTGACACTGCTGCTATCCAGGGCAGGGGGAAGGGGACACAGTTCCAGCCCTCACACAACTGAGGTGCAGCGGGGGCGACAGGAAAGGCCTGCTCTCGGGGAGTGGAGGCTGAGGCTGTCATCCATCATGATTACAGCTCAGATCCCATCAGCCGAATCCTCCAGTAAGGAACGCTCCAGGTCCTCACATCTGAGATATGACCCATGCCCAAATGTAAACCTTATAAAGGCCAAAGCACAGGCCTCAGTATACCCTTGTGCACAGGGAACAGTTTCCTCAAGATGTCCTAGATGCATTGCTGGGTGATTCTGCCTGGGGTGGGGAAAGGGAGAGGCAGTGGCCTCATAGCAGCTGGACTCAGACATCCTGGGTTCTAGTCTTTTTTTTTGTTTGTTTTTTGTTTTTTTTGAGACACGGTCTTGCTCCGTTACCCAGGCTGGAGTGCAGTGGCATGATCTCGGCACACCACAGGCTCAAGAGATCCTCCTGCCTCTGCCCCCGAAGTAGCCTGGGAACAACAGGCCTCAGTTCTAGTCTTGGTGCCATCAGTTACTGGCTGTGTGGCCTCAGTTTCTTTGTCTGCACAATGGGGATGATCATGCACCTCTTTACAGGGTAGCGCTGAGGATAGGTGTGTGAAGCATTTGAATCAGTGCCTGGAACTTGGTGGGATGGTCATACACAGTGAGCTGGGGCTGTTTTCAGTGGATCACAGAACGGATCATTTCTACGTACGAGCTTGAGGAAGCCTCTCAGGAAGGCAGGACAGCCTGGCTGCACACGAACAGGCCCTGGTGACCCACTTCAGCACCCAGGTTTTTTGCCTGCTCTGGCTGGAAGGGCCCCTTTCTCTTTCTTCTGGGCCTTTAATTTGATGAGTGTCCAGTGTCACTTCTAGAAGGAAGCCAAACCCGGCTGTTTGAAAGGCACGCATCGGAGTAAGTCTCTCCATGGGAATTCGAAAAGAAGGAAAGTCAGGGAAGGGAGGGAGGGAGAATAAAAGGAGGGCTTCCCATGCTATAGTTAGCAGTCCTGGGTTGGCGGTGGCATCCTGAATGCAGGGCACTGCCTCCTAACCAGGGCTTCAGAAGGGCAGAGCTCAGCGTGTAATTAAATAAAACCCACTGCACACTGCAGCCCCCTTGTCACTGGCCCACTCTTAGGTTTATTTAATAACCTCTGAACTGGGAGGGGAAAATCGTCAGGGAAACAGGGCTTGGGTCATTTATTTTAAAATTATTGGTACAAAAATATCCTGGGTGGTGATTTATGGGCAGCCAGGGGGGAGGAAATCAGGGACTCCCCCTCCGGCCTAGCGTCCAGGCCTCATTTGTCTCCGGCTAAGTTCCTCCCAGTTTCCATTATGATTTCGAGTCATAGTAGTGACTTTATATCGCAAATAAATCTCCAGAATAGCACGGAAATATTATGTGTATTAATAGCTCCTGCAAAAACATCCGAAAACCTCGCATCCGCTGCAAGACGCTCCCCCGGGATTGGGAACAGCCCAGCCAGCCTGGCAGATGCCTCCCAAGGGGCCGCTCAGGGGCCCCTGTCGGGCGGCACCCCCAGCCCCAGCCCAGCCCCGGGGCTCTGCCTGTCGTCTGTTTGTCTGTCAGTGCCCCTGCGACCTGTGACCGACACAGCCCCTCCCCTCTCGCCTTCACCGGGAGCAGCGTGGGGAGGACTGTCCCCGCCACCAGAGGTGGGGGTCCCTGTCTCCTGCTCCTCGTGCGCCCCTGAGTCCTCTGCAAGCCACTGTCCCTGGGGCGTCCCAGATCCACTGCGGCGGCGCTGGCTGTCCCTCACCCCCCCCC